>NC_084984.1:24144098-24444098 GCF_963691925.1 Scomber scombrus
ACCATCATCTTTCCCTAAACCTAACCAGACCTTAACCATAGCGCTGTCACAGCATTAAACATCATTATTGTTTAACAGTGATGTGTAACTGTTTTGAAAAGCACAGATAAATGATGTTACCTGCAGATTAGAAACCACTGACTGAGTGTCGCTCTGGAGTCACATAGTCACTGCTGATCTTTCCCTAACTGTGTGCTACTGGTCACAAAACACAAACAGAAAACTGTTTCAAGTGCTGAGTGAATGTTGTTCTTCACAATCAGAGATTTCAGCATTGAACATTTTACTCAAACATTCAGCATCAACATTTAACCCTCCTGTTGTCCTCGAGTCAAGGAAGGAAGGGAGGAAGAAGGAAGGAAGGAAGGAAGGATGGAAGGGAGCAAGAAGGAAGGATGGGAGGAAGGAAGGATTCTACTTATATGGGCATCAGGAGGGGCATGAGGCGCCCTCCTGAACCTGTGAACCTGTCAATTACGACGTAGCCACGCCCTAAATCATACCCTGCTTTATCGTCAAATATAAAATCAGGGAGGCCAAAATTTCACAAATGAACATCATACTGCATTGAAGAAGGCTTTAAACTAGCGATTGAGACCATAAACACATTTTGAAAATGTTTACTGAGGTTAGAAATCAAGTGAGAAGTTGGTGAATTCTCCATTGACTTGTATAGAGACGGAAGTCCTTTTGACACCAAAACGGTCCCCCCCTGGTGGCCTTTTGATAGAATGCAGTTTTAAGTTACTTCCGCGTTGGCTTCATTTCAGAGGACTGGAACTCCCGCCTGGAAAGAACAGAGAGGAAGCTGCCACACATCTTCATATTATTTATCTGGTATTGCAGTACAATAATCATTACTAAGCTCAGTTTCAGAGCAAATATAAACTCATGTAAGCTGCATTCCCGTGACACACAGCCCAGCGGTCAACTGACATCGATACCTTACGAGGATATTGGATGAGTCCTCTCTGGCCCACATTCCCATCACAAACTGAAGGAAAGTGAATAACAGAGTCAGACTCATCATCATTTCCACTCACATTCATGTTTGTTGTTGTAAGTCTAGCCACGTTTGACTGAATGGTTTCCTTCAATTACCCTCAGCCCCGTCTCCTAATGGCCTCCACACAACAGCCTCTGTAATTAAAAGACTATTAGAGCCTGTTTAGGATTCCTTCTCTTTTGTTTTAATTTAAAACCTGTGATCACTGGATTCATTTTTCCACGTTTTAATTACAGATCAAACTGCCAGGATTGTAGATGAATATCTGATATAGAGGAATACATGTGAGTGTTTCTGTAGGCGGATACATGCAAGAGAAAAAGAAGATGATGTTTTGGTTGCTACTGTGTGGGAATTATATGGTTGTTTTTTTGGAACAGTCAGTGATCATTAATGCATCTCTGAATTAATCACACCTGCTCAAACAAAAGAGATTCTCTCTGTTTGTGTGCAGTTATTATTGGTTTACACTGCTGCTTTTGAACAATCATACAGTGGTGGAAGAAGTATTCAGATACTGTAGTAAAAATACCAAAACAGCAATGTACAAATACTCCATTTCAAGTAAAAGTCTTGCACAAGCAGCAATCTACAGGGCTGAAAAATGAAGCCAACATGAAGATGACAAAAACTGAAGTTCCTCGAATGCCCACTTGAGGGTGGCTTCCAAAAGCGAGTCAATGTCCATAGGCCCCCATGTTAAAATGCCCAACTTTACATCAGAACTAAACAGCCTGGTACAAACAACAGGTTTGGTCTCTACAACAAACACATTCATGACACAGAGGGGGAATTTTTATACAACTCACCTATTTAAAATTTATTAAGGTTTAAAGTTATGCATAATTAAGGGACAATCACAGGCAAGTCGTTACCACAGCAACAGTGTTGGTCAGGTAAAGTAACGGCATAACCCCAGATTCATAGAGTGTAGGCATTGTCGTAGCCATCACTATTTCAGTTTGTTTTCAATTCATGAAAGTTAATTATAACCTTTTGGTTACCTGAAAAAGTCTTGTTCAGTGTTTGGTTGTACTAAAGGGTTTGTAAGTACAGTCTGTTTAATGGTTTTAAGCCTGTTTTTTGCAAAAAGTTTACAATAGACTGTAAATGCACCACGCTAACTAAAGCCAGTGCCTCCACCCTCTCGTCCAAATATGGTCATTTCTGGCTCCAAAAATCCAATATGGCGATGGTCAAAATGCAAACTGTAGGCTTCAAAACAGGAGTATACACAAACCAACGGGCGACGTCACGGTGACTGACTTTTTTCTTTCTACGTCTTTTGAAAAATCCTATTTAAGTAAAAGTAAATAAGTATTCGATAAAGTATTGCAGTAAAAGTAGTGGTTTGGTCCCTGTGAGTGATACTGTATATTATCATATATGACATCATTAGATCATTATGTGGCACACATCTGCAGGGTTGTGCGGAGGTGTGGGTGTGTTTATTTGTAAAGTTGGAAATCACAACAAGCTAAAAAACTTTGTTTTCTGTTATTAGCGCACATAGCGCACATAGCGCAATGCTACATGCTACAGTGACCAACAAAAAAAAAAAAACATGCTGCTCAGACCACAAAACACTTCTATGTGTCTTTCTGATTTTCATGGACCAACCCCTGATTTCATTGTCTAATTTTAGTGTCTAATCCTGGCCTTGATCCTGTCTTCATGCCTAATGAACAATCAATTGAAATCTTTCTCTGTTGTTATCCTCAATAATAACCTCTTCCTTACTGAAATATACACTTTCATTTTTGTATTTATTCACTCACACAAAAGTTAGATGTTTTCATTGCGAGAGATTTTAAGTGTTGTGCTGCTCAGTAAGCGGCGTGGTGATTGCTCTGTGTTTTAAGAACTGCAGCAGTGTTTCTGATAATGTGGAGCTGATTTCTGAGCATTAAAACAGAGACATCTATAAAGAGAAACAAGGTAAGGTTTAAAGAATGCAGGACACACAAGAGTGAGGTCAGCTTATCTCCTAAAAAAACATGTACAAAATCATTTCCAGAGGGGTGAGTGTTAAACCCTGAATCCTGCTCGAGTAACATCAAATGCCAAAAAAGCACTTCATGTCTACCGAGTCTGATTTACACTTTTAATAACCCTAAGAAGTTACCAAACATGTTCTTTCCTGCTTCTTCGAGAACATTAAAAACTTCCAAATATGTATCTCCAGCTCAGTTTGTTGTCATGCAGGTAGGTTGTGGGGAAATTGCTCTGACATTTACTCTTGACATGAATCAAACAGTGAAGCTCAGCGAACAGAGCCTACCATTACTGTGTTTGAGATGACAGAAAGAGAATATTACCTTAAAACTGAAGCTCTGTAGTTATGACCTGGTTTGCTGTGATGTCTACTTTTTAAATTTCACTCTCCAGATTCACTTCCTGCCAGGATTTTCAACTATTCTAATGTTGGAGGACAGTAGTACTAAGTGGATGAACAGTTAGCTGCACATTGCATTAAGGTGCATTTAGAAACGGTACAGAAATATGTAAGTACTTTTAATACTGAAGGTGTCCAAAACCTGATAAACTAGACTTCATGCCTACATGAAAAGTCAATATTTAAAGTTTTGGAGTGAGGGTGGCTGATGAGTGTAAAAAGGTTTTAAGATATTTATTAAAAACATGGGGAAACCCTGAGACTGAAGAATAAAGAAACAGCAGGTTAAAGCTTCACAGCATTTTCCCTTTTAAACTATGAAGGACACTAATAAAGTTTAGATTATTAAACTGTCAGACACATGCAAAAAGACAAACAAATCTATCAGATACTGTGTGTATATTTTTTTTAATAAATTCAGCTCAGCTCAGTTTAGGCTTTCCCTCTGCTGGTCTTATGCTGTCCTCCAGTGGAAGCATTGAGTTTCTTCAGCGAGTCAGACAGAGCTGCAGTTGTATGAATGTGATCTTTCTGTGGTTTGTTGGCAGCATTTGGATTCTGGTTGGAGGTCTTCACATCATTGACCAAAATGTATTTGATTGTATCGTTCTCCTTATGTTCGCCGTTTTCTGCCTCAGTCTGTTCTTTTGTGGAGTCTGACAAAGAGAGGAAAGATGAGGGAGAATTAAACATGTTCATCTGTTATTACACCATCTGTTCTGCTAACTTAGCTTTTAGTACAGGTTACAATTGATGCTATGCAAAGCAGGTTTCTTTGTGCAGCAACTCTCAACAACAAGGTAAAGTGTTTAACATGATATAAAAAACAACATTATAAAAAGGACAGGTTCATAATTTTGCAAGTGCGTCTTAAATCAGCAGTCAGATGTCCATAGGAACAATGAAAGAGATTTTCCTCACTGTAATCATTCCTCCTGTTCATACGGACCATTGAAAAATCCCATTCCAATGTGCTTCCAATGGCCGTAATAGAGAACAAAATAATTTAAAATAAAAAATCCTAATTTTGATATCGTGTCATACTTGATTTGACCAATTTGGGCGAAGCTTCAAATCATCTTCAGACAAACTTCAGATCTTTTTTACACAAAAGGAGGAGGACTGCCCCCATCACTTTCATAATGCACTTACAATTTAAGTCAATCATTGTTTTTAACGAGTCAGTCATTCTTGTCTCAATCTCTAAATTCAGGCCCTCCTAATAAATCTGCTCGTGGTCATTTTGGAAATTATTGCTCTGTTAATAAGATTTGGAGTAGCTTTGATGTCTGCGTGGGCATTGATTGACAGTTGGCTCCATGAATCATACTCAGTCTGTCTATTATCTCAATATTTCACTAATAGTCCGTGAGCCAGGGCCTCAAAATATGGAAACCGTTACCGAAAAAGTGGCAAAGGCTACCATACCTTTTCTGAAAGCCTGGAATCTCAGCTTTTCAATGATGTATGATGGCCATCTGACAAGAGTAGCTGTTTTGAGTTATCACACATAATGTAAACTAAGGTTGAGAAAAATAATGCGTATAAATCAAGCAGAACACTGACAGCTGAAAATCTATATTGGACATATTGGAATATTTTATTTTGTTATGTTTGGTATCATTTTAAAGGGGAGACTCTGGGCTTTCATTTAAATCCTTTTGTG
The DNA here is from genome assembly GCF_963691925.1 of Scomber scombrus. Taxonomy (NCBI): domain Eukaryota; kingdom Metazoa; phylum Chordata; class Actinopteri; order Scombriformes; family Scombridae; genus Scomber; species Scomber scombrus. The sequence continues at coordinate 24,149,166 of NC_084984.1, forward strand.
AACATTTTGGATAAGTACAGCCAACCCTGGAGCTCTTCAAACTTTTAATCACACACATTTTCCTGCCATTTCCGCCTAAGTCATCTTTTGTCTTTTAATCCTGTGGCACCAGGGAGCATCAGAGAAACAAAATCCAAACACTGAAATACTGGCATGACCCTAAGGATTCAGAAAATGTATCATTTACCCATATTATCTGATTTGGAGGGGGTGATTTTCAGTGTTATATCAGACATGGCGTTTTCAAAGACAGAAACATGTACTGTACTATTACCCCTATGCTAATTTGTTGAAGTCTGAGGTAAATATTTTTTAGAGAAAGTTGTTATTCAGCATTTTAAGCATTTTTAGATAGTTCAAAGGGTCCTTAATACATATCCACCAAATATAATTTATATCAGGTCCCCAATTTCATGGAATTTACATTAAAAAATGAATGCCTTGTTCTCGGGCGACTCTGGTAAATAAGAAAACTTTTATACATAACCACAAATCTTTCCCAGTTTATCACATAAATTAAGACAAGTATTGCTTGTATAGCAGGTTTTCTCAAAAGTAATGGCTAAATATACAAATGAGGCTTCATTTACTAAAATAGGCGCTAATTTGGAGAAATGTTCAAACTTGACATGTATATATAGGATGAGGTCACCTTAAAAGTTATCATTGCGGTTTAAGCAGTTTAAACATATAATAATAGCCAGTCAGAAATAAAATGTATAAATAATGAGCTTGTAATGTATAAATAAAAACAAAAAGTGAATAAAAACAGAATGCAACGATGGCAGAAAATGTTTTCGATTATTTTTTTTGGAACATCCCATAGGGTCAATGGTATAGCAGTGCAGCCTCGGATGTTGGGTCCTGAACTGCCTAGACCAGCTTGTGATGTGCCCAACAGCACTGTCTCTGTATCTTTGCCAGCTCTGCCAGTGTATGCTGTGGGAACTAGGTGTGGTCCTCCAACTAGATCCTATGTTGAGGTCAAGACAGATATCTGTGCTGATGCTTTGAAGAAGAACTTCTTATGGTTGGTATGCAGACTGCACTCTGCCACAAATCAAAGTGTCCCTAGCTGGACAGGTTACAACATCTTAGCATCAAACTCTGTTGATGTTATTCCCAGTGTTGTCAGCTATCTGCCAACCATCAATGCCCCGGCCACCCAGATGGCAACTGTTCATGAGATTCTCCTTCAAAGTAAAAACATCATGACTTCCTTACACATCAGCAACATGTCAGTTGCCTTTGATCAGGCTCTCTACTGTAAAGTTATAGAAATTCTGTGGGCACATAGAGACAGGTTTCCCAACATTGTGCCAAGACTTGGAGTCTTTCACACTATCTGTATGTTATTGGGTGTGATTGGGAAGCGCTTCCAGGCTGCAGGCCTAAGGGACATATGCATTGAATCTGGAGCTGTGGCTGAGGGATCTGTCAGTGGTGTTTTGGATGGCCATAAGTACAATAGATCTCTGAGATTCCACAAAATCATGTATGAAGCCCTCCTGAGGCTAGTCTGGAATCAGTTTCCCCAGTGGCTCACAGAGAACCATCCTGATGCCCACGATCTCCTAGATATCCGGCCCCTAGTCTTGAGTGTCTTTTCTGAGGGTGTATCATCAACCACTGTAGAAGAATCACTTGACCGTACAGTTTTCAGAAAGGTCCATCAGTACTTCTGTGAATTCATGCAGCATCTCAGGTCTCAGCAAGGTCCACTGGCCCGCTTCTGGATGTCATATATTGACATGGTGGAGGTTGTACTAAACCTTGTGAGGGCATCACGTGAAGGAAACTGGGCATTGCACATGGCTAGCATTCGATCAATCATCCCCTGGACCTTTGCCTATGATAATCTGAATTATGCAAGGTCACTCACTGCTTACTACTCAGAGATGAGCCACATTGAACATGAGAAACCAGGTCTGTACATGTTTCTCTGTGAAGGTGGCTTTTCGGCCCAGCTGAGTGCAACAAACACATTTGCAGGGTTCCGATTGACCAGACCCTAGAGGAAACTGTCAATCGGGACACTCAGACAGCTGGAGGCACAAAAGGGTTTAGCTTGAACCCAGCAGCTGTCTCAAGATATTACCTTACTGCTGAGTACAAAAGCACTTACCTGTCTATATTGAAAAGCTCCCTGGGACCCCAACAAAGTGACTGTTCTCACAAGGACCTTGGGCAAAGCAGAATTGCCAAAGATGAAGAACACATTACAAGCACTGTGGATCTGTTGGATTCTAGTTGGATAAATCCATTTGCAGGTGGTGAGTCCCTTGTTTCTCTGTCTACTGGAAGTACAGCACCAGCAGATATTGCTGAAGACCTTCTGAATGCGCACACCATTGGCGAGAATGCCTACAGAACCTTCTCTGCTGAGCGTGTTGAGAGTAATCCTCCTGCAAAGCAGTTCCATGCACCACTCTCCAAGAAGAAACTGAAAACATTCTCCTCAATGCAGGGAAAAGCAAAGACATGCAAAACTGGGAATAAAGAAGTTATCCTCAAAGCTGATAATCGAATATTTGCCCACATGGTACTGATTGCACAGAGTAGACAGCTCAACCTGAAGGAGGTGTTATCTCATCCCCTTGGACCACTTCCGTGGGCTCTTGCTTGTGAGGAAGACTTGCAAATCCTCACTTGCCAAGCAACTGCTCAAGTTCCCATGTGTTGCTGAATCATTGCCATTAAATTCAAGCTGCGTAATAGATGGCATGGCACTTGTTCAGAAGCTGAACGGTGATGGCAAGACATTTGCTGATATTGCAGACTATGTCTTGTCCACTGTGCTAGCTGAAGCAAGTCACAGCACCCGTGTTGACATTGTTTTTGATGTATATAATGAGGCTTCTATCAAACACATGGAGAGAGTGGCCAGAGGTGCAGACTCAGGCACAGAGGTCAGACAGATCACTGCAGGGCACAGAGTTCAGCAATGGAAGAAGTTCCTACAAAGCAACAACAACAAAACAAATCTTGCTACCTTCTTGCTCAAAGAGTGGGGCAAAGAACAGTCTAGAACAAGAATCTGTGAAAAGGTTCTGTACACTACAACCAAAGATCAGTGTTACAAGCTGACCCAACAGGGAGTGCACAAGGTAGCAGACCTGTCGTCCACTCAGGAAGAGGCTGACACCCGTATGCTACTCCATGCTTGCCATGCTTCAAGGACTGGTCACAAATCTGTCATCCTTGTGTCTGATGACACTGATGTCTTGGTGATAAGCCTGGCTACCAGTGACGCACTCACATGTGACCTGTTCCTGAAGTCAGGGACAAAGAATCGCACTAGTTACGTAAACATCTCACAACTCGCTCGTGGTCTGGGTTCACAGTTGTGTCAGGCTTTGCCTGGTTTACACGCATACACAGGCTGCGACACTGTAAGTGCATTTGCAGGTCGTGGTAAAGTGTCAGCCCTAAAACTTCTTCAGAAGGATGAAAACTTCTGTGAGACCTTTCAGAAGGTTGGGGCAGACTCGACAATGACACCTGAGTTGTATGCAGTCTTACAGGAGTTCACATGTCAAATGTACAGCTCCAAGTCCAGAATCACCAACATCAATGAAATGAGGTATGCACTTTTTTGTGCAAAGAAAGGCGTAGAATCCTGGCAGTTACCTCCATGCTCAGATTCTCTCAGGAAGCACTGTCTCAGAGCTAACTATCAAGGTGCTATCTGGAGAAGATGCCTCGAGAACAACCCTGAAGTTCCTTCCCCAGTTGAGCATGGGTGGTCTAGAGTGGACCAAGATGGTGACTTGCAGCTCTCCATAGACTAGGTTCAATGTCTCCATTGGTCCACAAGCAGTACTTGAGTTTCTGTCCTGCTCATGCAAGAGGGACTGTGTCACTCCATCATGTCAGTGTGTTGCCAACAACTTGCCCTGCACTGACCTATGCCATGCAAGACAGTGCAAAAACCAGAAGGATGACTTTGCTGATGAGAAACAATCCTATTCCTCTGATGAGGATTCCGAAGAGGAGTTTGATTAGTGTCGTGGCCTTGAATGATGCAATCTGTACGAAAATGTCATAAAATGTCATTGACCATGCCTAAAAGTCATGACCTTGACCTTTTACAGTAATGGCAATGTCATAATTGGGTTTACCACACCTTAAAACATAGGAATCCATGTCTCATTTGTTATTTGTTATACCGTTTTTTAGATTTTCAGCTATGTCAATGTTCTGCTTAATTTATAGGCATTATTTTCTCAAACGCCATGTCTGATATAACACTGAAAATCACCCCCTCCAAATCAGATAATATGGGTAAATGATACATTTTCTGAATCCTTAGGGTCATGCCAGTATTAAAGTGTTTGGATTTTGTTTCTCTGATGCTCCCTGGTGCCACAGGATTAAAAGACAAAAGATGACTTAGGCGGAAATGGCAGGAAAATGTGTGTGATTAAAAGTTTGAAGAGCTCCAGGGTTGGCTGTACTTATCCAAAATGTTCACAAAAGGATTTAAATGAAAGCCCAGAGTCTCCCCTTTAAAATGATACCAAACATAACAAAATAAAATATTCCAATATGTCCAATATAGATTTTCAGCTGTCAGTGTTCTGCTTGATTTATATGCATTATTTTTCTCAACCTTAGTTTACATTATGTGTGATAACTCAAAACAGCTACTCTTGTCAGATGGCCATCATACATCATTGAAAAGCTGAGATTCCAGGCTTTCAGAAAAGGTATGGTAGCCTTTGCCACTTTTTCGGTAACGACCAACCCCTCTGGCTCACGGACTATAAGTTTAATGTTTAAGATTGAAACCAACCATCTGCAGTATTAAAATGGCTTCTGGGCAGGACAGCAACTTACACGGCTGCTCTGAGGCAAATTATAAAGTACTTTGTTAAGTGCTGATTTAATGTTTTGATAGTCTGCAGCATCCAGCAGTAACTAGATTATATAAAGGAATAATACCACAGCTGTAGAGGTGACGAACTCTCTTGATGTCTTCTTGTGTCATTTCGGTTCTCTGTCCCATTCCCTCAGCATCAATGTTTGGTATGATGGTGGGCAGACCGTTAGCTGAAAAAAACCCACTGAAGCAGGAATAAAAACAGCATCGTAACAGCTCTGACAGAGAAAAACTGAACTGTCTTTAGATTTCAGACATGTTACCCTCCATAGTGCATGATAGACTTTATGTCGTAAGGAATTTCAAAGGTTTCGCCTTGTTGCTTCTTGAAGTTTCTCTCTTTGCCTGAAAAAAAACAAACCCCACTAACTCTTATTTTCACTCAATCACAAAAACATGAACCCAAAAAAATCGAATTATACATGAGTACAAACCATACCTGCCATAATATTATGAGAGAGAACTGTGATGTAATGATCGCGGTCCATCCGGGTGTGCTCATGGTGGAAGCCCAGAGCGTGAAGGATCTCGTGCACGATATTCCCCACCCTGCACGGCGGCCCGACGTATATGGGCTGCTGGCCACCGATGGAGCCCACAAATGAAGCACAGCTGCAGTATGTAGTATAGTTGATACCCAAATTAATCATCACCAATTTCATGTTTGAGACCTTTTCTTTTTTCACACTTTAACAATACGTCCAACTATGTTAGTACTCGATTAAAGTGAAAGTTCCAGCTCTCAAATTGTGAGAATTTGCTGCTTTCTTCATCTTATGTGATAGGATGTATTTTTCTGCAAATTTTGAGGTTTTGGACTGTTTATCCAAGAAAACAAGACATCTGAAGACATCACTTTAGATATTTTTCCACTCTTTTATGATATTTTATAGGCCAAATGAACATCGAGGCATGAGAAAATAATGAGTAGATGAATTATTGTTCACATCCCTATATTAACAACAAACGATTAAAAATCCACGTTTTAAACTCGGCCTGTGTTTAAAAAACTATTTGACAAATGTTGCAGAAACTGTGGTATGGTTGGGGATCATAGTCATATTTTCTGGGACTTCCCCAAAATACAGACATTCTGGAAAGGAAGGATCAAGGAAGAAATGAAGAAACTGTCATCCCCCTGGACCCAATACTTTTCTTATTGGAAAAAGCACCTGAACCCCAGTTTATCATTGATCAGTGCTATGTAATATGTATTTGTTGATGATTGCTATTAATTGCATGAAACCTAACACATCCTGGCTACCACCACTTCCAACTACTTCCCTCTGGCAGGCGATACAGGACAATTCAGTCACACACACACACACACTACAAGACTGAAAAACAGCTTCTTCCCCCAAGCTGTTAAACTAATGAAGATGGCCTGATCCCTCTTGCTCTTATAGATTATCAATGTTTTATTTATGTCTTAAATTGTTTTTAATTGTCTTAAGTGCCGATGGGGAGGAGTGCTATCTAAATGTTATATTGTTGTCTGACACTCAATATAATGACAATAAAACTACTAAAATAAACAAACAAAAAAACATGTCTGTGATGGAACATATGACTGCCCTCCTACAGCTAAACATACCTCTATTTATAAGGAGATGGACCCCTGTTATTCTCTACCTTGGTTAAGACTTTCATTCTTGATGTGAAGTTTGGACCTATGGTGTCTATTTTGACCCTATGCAGCAGTATTTTATTTGTATGTAACTTACATATGTGTAGAATGAACCCCAACCTCAATGTGATTGTGTTTTTATACCCTGTGCTGGTGTTGAAGAACAGGTAGTCCGTCTCAGAGTATTGCTTGTGAAAGGACACGCAAGTGTTTTTTGACACCATCTTCATAGCAGAGAGGATGTCGTCTGTCCGACTGGCTGCAAAATGAAATTAAAAACAGTAAATTAATCACACGGGCCAGTGAGATAAGTAGATATATACATGTCTTTAATCCACACACAGACATAACAGCTCACCTAACTCTGGGCTGATGACATACGGTATATGTGTTGTTTGCCATATGTGGTGTACTGCGTTCCTGTCAGTCTGCAGGAGAAAGTAAATAAATGCAGTTACAAAACAGAGCTCACAGAGTCTGAGTACTTTTCTGGTTAGTTGGTCAAGTTTTGGCTAAATGTTCTTCATTTATTAAAAAAAAAGGATTCAAATCAATGCAGCAGAACCAGAGGTGTCTTTTTTTTATTATACACATTCCTTGTCAAAACCTGGTGCCTACTCTACCCACAATGCACAAAGACAATTAGCAAAACAGTTGAAATTTAAACTGTTCAATTTCTGTTGATTGACTAAACGATTAATAAACTATTTTTTGCAGCTCTAATTCCTGCTTTAGATGTACAGAGAAAAGCTGCATGTAGGATGAACAACACACAGCTGTTTATTCTAGAGTCAGAATTAAGAGATGGAAAGGAACAGTCTTTAGCTTTGGTCGTATCTTCAAATGTCTAATTAAGAATTTCTAAACTGGAATTCAACTTCCACTTAATCTGTAAGTTAATATCCAGGAGTTTTTATCTGCTCTGGTGATTAATTTATCTACATACACTTAGAGTTTATTAGTAACACCTGTGTAATCTGATACAACAGCTCTGTCAAATTCTACTTTACACAGTTTATACATTTTACATTTGTTAGTAATTAACCTTTGTGTCGTCCTCCCGGGTCAAACATAACCCGTCTGTTTTGACTGTTCCTTCTTTCCTCCCTTTCTTCCTTCCTTCCTTCTCTTTCTTTCCTCCCTTCCTTCTTTCCTTCCTCCATCCCCCTCTCTTCCTTCCTCCCTCCCTCCTTCCTTCTTCTTTCCTTCTGTCCGTCCTTCCTTCCTCCCTCCCTCCCTCCTTCTCTTTCATTCCTCCCCCCTACCTTCTTTCTTTCCTCTGTCCTTCTTTCCTCCCTTCCTCTTTTCCTTTCTCCCAATGCCAACAAAAACTCAAAATGTATAGGGCTTTGCAAAAGTATAAGATGTTCCTAATAAAGTGTTAGCTGGGTGTACAAAGCAATTAAAAAGGTTATTAAAAATAACCTGAATAAGGAGGTAGTTTCACTCACTGGCAGCATCACATCACCCTCCATCATTGTAATGTCGTCAGACACTAGCTCTGTCAATAAAGTCACAATAAAACACACATTAACACATATTTCTGCTTTTTCTAACAGCTTTTACAACTCAGTCTCTCACCTTCTAAAGTTTCTGGGTAAGACTCCATATAATGCAACGCTATGCTGACCCAGTTTTCTTTAAATGCTGAAACAAAAACATGTTTGCAGATTAAAAGAAATATCAAAACCACATTCATGTCAACATTTCTACTGAAGTTAGAACAACTCTACCTTTACTGGACTCCCGTACAGGACCGCTGTCAACTGCAACACAACAGATGAGAGAAATTTCAAATTTTTCTCTTAGAGTAAAAAATCAAATACAAATGTAGACATTGATTTCTGACCATGTTTGAAGTATTCAGTGAATAAAAGTGCAGCCAGGATCAGATGCAGCATGTTCACAGAGGTCTGGGCACACTGACATGCCCTTATCACCATACTAAGTAAAATCACCTGTGAGCACCTGTCTACCTGATTCATTACTTCTTCTTTGAGGTTATTGGTGGATCACAAATCAACTTTAAAGGTGCATAACGCCACCTACTGTTTCAGAGTGTGTAGAGTCATGGAATTAGATCATCTGAATACTGATTGGTCAATAGTCCTGTCCTGAGCTCAGCAGTGATTTTAAACTCCCCTCAACTGCTCTGTCTCATGTACTGTATGTCTAAATATCTCCCTCTCTGCATTATATTTACTACAATGTATGAAAATGTGTTCTACATTTCCTAGAGTGTTCATTCTTCATCACTGGCACAGATTTGATTGACTTTTCAACATTATATACAACATGGAGTTAAAATCCTGTAATCTTGTAACGATTACCTCCTCTCTGCAGTTACAATATCCTCTTTTAGGAACAAATTGTAGGACAGGCTACAGGCTGCAGACTTACTGAGAACAACTCTGGACTCCATCGCTCCCTTAAAAAAGAAGGTAATTAAACAAAAGAAAACAGCTCCTTGGTATAATTCCCAAACTAGACAATTAAAACAAATTTTACGAAAACTAGAAAGAATATGGCGTTCCACTAAATCAGAAGAATCTCAATCTCACGCAAGACAGTCTTAAAACATATAAGAAGGCCCTCCGTAACACCAGAGCCGCCTACTATTCATCAGTAATAGAGGAGAATAAAAATAGTCCAAGGTTTCTTTTCAGCACTTTGGCTAAACTGACAAAGAGTCATAACTCTACTGATCCATGTATTCCTTTAACTCTCAGTAGTGATGACTTTATGAGTTTCTTTAATGATAAAATCTTAACTATTAGGGATACAATTAATCACCTCCTGCCCTCAATAAGCACTGATTCAGCCCCAACTGTGAATATTTTTAAATCCAGGTTAAAAACACTTCTCTTCTCCTGTGCTTATGATTGAGCTCTTTCAAAGCACTTTAAATTTTAATCTTTCATTTGCACTCTATGTCCTTTTAATGATTTTAAAGCAAATCATTATTTTATGCTGCAATCTTATTTTTAATGCTCTATTATAGTATTTTATTTCTCTCTCTTTCTATGTTTCTGTACTTTGTTTTTATTACTAGTGTGTGTGTGTGTGTGGGGGGGGGGGTATGTACGTGTTTACTATGATTGGGTTGTATTTTTATTTCTCAAATTCCATGTTTTTTTTTCAATTTTTTCTGTTGAATGTTTGTTTTATGTAAAGCACATTGAGTTGCCACTGTGTATGAAATGCGCTATATAAATAAAACTGCCTTGCCTTTAACACAGGAAACTTAGAAGCTGCTGTTAAACCTGACATTTATTTAGACTGTTTCTCTCCAGTCGACCTTATAGAACTAACCTCAATGATTACTTCCTCCAAACCATCAACCTGTCTCTTAGACCCGATTCCAACTAGGCTGCTTAAGGAAGTCTTTCCCTCTCTTAGCACTTCCTTATTAGATATGATCAATCTGTCTTTAGTGACAGGATATGTACCACAGTCCTTTAAAATTGCTGTTATTAAACCACTTCTTAAGAAGCCTACTCTTGATTCAGAGGTTTTAGCCAACTATAGGCCTATATCTAACCTCCCCTTTCTCTCTAAGATCCTCGAGAAAGCAGTTGCTAATCAGCTGTGTAACTTTCTAAATAATAACAGCTTATTTGAGGATTTTCAGTCTGGATTTAGAGCTCATCATAGTACAGAAACTGCACTGGTAAAAGTTACAAATTACCTCTTAAGTTCATCAGACAATGGACTTCTCTCTGTCCTCGTCCTGTTAGATCTTAGTGCTGCCTTCGATACTATTGATCATCAAATCCTGTTAAAGAGACTTGAACATTTAATTGGCATTAAAGGAGCAGCATTAAACTGGTTTAAATCGTATTTATCTGATAGATTTCAGTTTGTAAATGTTAATGATAAATCCTCCATGCAAACAAAAGTTAGACACAGTGTTCCTCAGGGTTCAGTGCTTGGACCGATACTATTCTCCTTATATATGCTTCCTTTAGGAAACATTATTCGGAAACACTCAATACATTTTCATTGTTATGCAGACGACACTCAATTATATATATCAATAAAGCCTAATGCAATCAACCAGTTAACTAAACTACAAGCATGTATTAAGGATATAAAGGCCTGGATGACCTGTAACTTCCTGCTATTAAGTTCAGAAAAAACTGAAGTTATTGTGCTTGGCCCTAAACACCTCAGAAACACATTATCCAATGATATAACTACTCTGGATGGCATTACTTTGGCCTCCAGTACTACTGTAAGGAACCTAGGAGTTATATTTGACCAGGATCTGTCCTTTAATTCCCATATAAAACAAATTTCAAAGACTGCCTATTTTCATCTGCGTAACATTTCAAAAATTAGACACATCCTGTCTCAAAATGATGCTGAAAAACTAATCCATGCATTTGTTACTTCTAGGCTGGATTATTGCAATTCATTATTATCAGGCTGTCCGAATAAATCTCTAAAGACTCTCCAACTGGTCCAGAATGCAGCTGCACGCGTTCTGACAAAAACTAGAAAGAGAGATCACATTACTCCTATTTTAGCTTCACTGCATTGGCTTCCCGTAAAATCTAGAATAGGATTTAAAATCATTCTCCTCACTTTTAAAGCTCTTAATGGTCAGGCTCCATCATATCTTAAAGAGCTTATAGTACCTTATGTACCTACCAGAACACTGCGCTCCCAGCATGCAGGCCTAATGTGGTACCTAGTATCTCTAAAAGTAGAATGGGAGGCAGAGCCTTCAGTTATCAGGCTCCTCTCCTGTGGAACCATCTCCCAGATTCGGTACGGAGGGCAGACACCCTCTCTACTTTTAAGAGTAGGCTTAAAACTTTCCTTTTTGATAAAGCTTATAGTTAGCCAGCTCCTAGTTTATGCTGCTATATGCTTAGACTGCCGGGGGACTCCTACCTCCATGATGCACTGAGCTCTTCTCTCCTCCTCTCTCTCTCTATCCATCTATCTATATCCATTAACATTCATGTACTATTAATTCATTCAATAACCTAAACTTCTTCCCCGGAGTTGTCTGTGCTTTCTCATCTCACAGGCAATCTGGGCCTGTAGACGTCCGGATGACAGATTCCAGTCCCGGACCTACTAGCTTCAATGTTTATTTTCTATGTGCTTCTCTCACTCTCCTATCCTTCCTCTCTCTCCTCTCTACCCCAACCGGTCGAGGCAGATGGCCGCCCACTTTGAGCCTGGTTCTGCCTGAGGTTTCTTCCTGTTAAAAGAGTTTTTTCTTGCCATTGTCGCTAAGTGTTTGCTCATGTGGGAATGTTGGGTCTCTTTAAAATTAAAAACTTAAGAGTACGGTTTAGAACCTGCTCTATGTGTAAAGTGCCTTGAGATAACTTTGTTGTGATTTGGCGCTATACAAATAAAGATTGATTGATTGATTGATTGATTGATTGATTGATTGATTGATTGATTGATTGATGGCCACATAACTAATATCCAGCTATACATCTTTCCACCTATATCAAGCTGACTCATTTTATTCAGTAGACCTTCTCTCCACAGAGAGTCATATGCCTTTTTAATATGTAACAGCCATTTCTTCTTGCGTATTCTTTGGTGCAGTTTCTCCTCATATAAGTTTGTTGTTTTTTTTAAAACTATAAACCCATTTCAGAGGCTACTTTCTTTCAGACTTCAATGCACATGAACCAGACTGTGTGCTTTATGATGTTGCCAAGCTGTGTGTTGATCCTGAAGATCTTCCTGTTCATTGTGTAGAATGTGTTAACAACGTGCATTAGTACAATAAATAAACAAGAATATGATTGGATAGTCAGTGTGAGACAGAGTATGCCACTCTGAATAGGTGCGTTTTCAGGCGGGATTTAAAGGTGGAGACAGAGTCAGAAGTGCGAATGTCTGGTGGGAGAGAGCTCCAAAGGCGGGGGGCAGAACATTAATTATCTCGTTACAATGGCACCTGGGATATAAAAGGCAGCTAGTGAATAGTATAGGTTTTTGAAATTGATGAGTTGAAAGCAGGAAAAATGTTAAAGGGAGAGCAAATTTGGAACTTTGACAAGGGTTAAATTGTGATGGCAAGATGACTGTTTCAGAGCATCTCCAATACAACAGGTAGTGTGGGGTCTTCCTGGTACGCAGTGGTCAGTACCTAACAAATGTAGTCCAAGGAAGTGACCAATCTTGGGTCGTGGCATTCATGTGGGTGTTACTTTGACATGAACCACCAAAATATTGTTGCGGACCAAGTGCACCCCTTCATGGCAGCAGTATTACTATGAAGGGGTCCATATATACTGCCATCTATAGATAGATAGGTTACATATAGGTTTAACAGTGATGATAATATGATAATATTATATATAGTTACATGTATGTATGTATATATATTTATATAAACAAACATAGAGGGGGTCTTCCTCAAACTCGGGTCCTCTGGGAGTTGGGAGTTTGAGGGTCCTGTACAGTAACTGTTCCTAGGACAGCACTCTTCTGGACAGAGACCTCAGATGTTGGACCTGGAATCTGCTGGAGCCACTCTCCCAGTTTGTGGCTCCCAGCTCCCAGTGTTCCCATTACCACTGTTACCTTTACTCCCCACATCTTCTCTAGCTCCTCTTTCAGCCCTCGAGCTTCTTGTGTATCTTTTTCCTGATGTTGCTGTCGCTCATGATCACTACGTCTATCACCACCGCCTTCTCCATACATATATGTAAATATACACATATATATGTATAAATGGCCATCAGACTTGTAGTCCACCTCTGCGGGATGCTCTTTGGGCTGTTTAAAGAGGGTTTTGGCCTCTTTTACTGTGGTTTTCTTCCACTTTTGTCACACTGATCGATTGGCATCCGTGACCCGCCATCAGGGGGCCTCGCACTGGTGTTCGGACGGACGGTTCCTCCGGCCAGTGGGTACACCTCTATTGCCCGGGACAAACCCTGTTGAGCTTGACTCTAGTCTGGCACTGTGAAGAGACTTGAGAGGTGTAGAATAAGTGGGAGGCATCGGCCGCCAGTGAAATACCACTACTCTTATCATTTTTTCGGGGGGGGTTTCTGTATTGCAACCTCCATACCTGTGTCCTCCAAATATTTTGCTCGAACACCCACATCTTTCTGTGAAACACTATAACAAACTCCTTAATGTTATGTCCAGTTTTTCATACTTAAATAGTTTCACCAACTCCTGTCACTCCTCCTTGTATGCATTGTACTCCAGTAATACATGATCAACCATAGATATACGTATTATGTCTATGTGATCAACTGTCCCCAGTTGACTGCAGCGTACACATGGTCCTGTTGGATGTTTACTTATTCTCTGCCTGTTCAACTTTATGTTTTATGATTTATTTATTTTTTAAAAGATAGCAGTAATTCTATCATCAAATAATCATCACAATTGCATAATGTCCCATCCTTTCAACAATACTTTATACAATACAAAATTATCTGTTGCACTCTTTTTAATAGCTATTTCTTTTAGTGTGCGTCCATACATATGTGAGTTTGTTGTGTTTTGTTAGAGTTTATATGTCGCTATGAGAGCTAGCTGCCAGGTTGTCACAGGCTGCAATAATTTATGAATGTTAAGTTATTGTATCATGCTGATTAATGATGCTGTACAATCCTCTTTGCTTTAAAAAACAAAATTCGGCCAACATTTTTTTACTCAGAAACAGATGTGATTTAAAATGTAGCGAAGTACAATACTTCACACAAAACATACTTAAGTAAAACTAAAATTACAGATTTTTAAATCACAAAAAACTACTCAGTTACAGTAATGCGAGTAAATGTAATTCATTACTCTCCGCCTCTGCGCATAGCTATAGGTCATTTTTGGTGGATCAATTTATGACTTATAGTGTCCTTTTCTTGGGAAGACAGGCCCAAGCCAGTCATGTATGCAGTGTATGGATGAGTGGAGTATATTGTGTGAAGTGTTGAATGCAAGAGTAAATCATACTAAGTTCCACATGGCAGGTGGAAGCCTGAAACCAAGTCTCAGTCTGGAGGCAGCAAGAGAGAGAACAAATGGTCAGACAGCCCTTAAATCCCTGGTTGCCCTTACACCCACAGCAGGTGAGGCAAATTGGCCAGACGACCTGTCCCAACCTCCACCCAGGGAACACACACAGCCAATGAGCAGACAGAGGGTCAGGCAGTCACAATATGGACCCCTGAATGACACTTGACAAGTTGTGGTCCCTTCCTTTAAATGGACTCTTACATGTAAGAAGAGCAGTCTACATTATAAATGTAGTTAAGGCTGCATCAGGCTGAGTCCCTGCACGACGAGACACACAAGCTCCAGCAGCATCTCTCGTGGTAACTCTTGTCCGTCCCACTGATCTCTCAGCTCTTTCAGCTTCTGATCAGTCAAACAGAGGATCTCGGCCAACCAGCGAATCTCTCCTTCCTCCTGCAGGGAGACGGGCAAAGACTCTGGAAGTCTGGCCTGACCGTCCTCCATTAGACAACTCACCTGGACAACAAAAGAAAACACAGACAGAGAGAGAAATATGTTTCTTAATGTTGTTGTGCTGAGATCAATACAGCAGCATTTAGAGTCAATTTGCGGTTTTGCTAAATTACAACAACTTCATTCCAAATCAACAAGCGCTTGTGATTTGAATCCATTTATCACATTTTTTGTTGTGGTAACTGACGTCATTGCAGCACATTCAAAAAGGTTTCAGGCACTTTCAGATGGATGATATACAAATCTCATCCGCCAACAATAATTATGCCATGGATCGAACGATTCTTAAATGTTCCCAAAGGAGATTTGATTCAGTACGTTTGAAGAATACAAGCTGATGTTCAGACAGCAAAGATGGACAAAAAAAAGTTTATGTTCATGGATTTGTTTAAATGGCATTATTGACTGATTCTATTGGTGCTAATATTGAGCTGAAAGTTTATTTAATAAAGGCTTATGAATGGAACTCAAGTACAGTTTTACTGTGATATGCAGTATTCTTTTTATCCAACAAAGTTATATGACTCTTCATTGGTAGTTTCTTTAAATTAAACTATTTTCCTTTGCTTGCCATTTTTACAAATTCTCATAATTTAACTGCAAAAAGAGCACAAAAAATTGTAATTCTTTGAGAAATGTTGTTGCAAAATCAAATATTTTGACTGCAATAATCACAAAAACAGCCAGTGATATTCTGCAGGGATTGGCATGTAAATGTTGGTGAAGGAAACAAACCAGCTGCTGGAGAACTCTGAGTGTTTCAGGACTGCAGGCAGTCAGAAGAGCAGCAGCACCGTCTGGTAGACCTGAAGAGAATAAGAACAGAAACATCTTTATTTCATTCATTGTGTGCTGTAGATTCTATCAAATCAGTGAGTACTGTGAGTCGGGCCTTACCGTCTAAGGCTGTGACCAGCATATGAACAGCATCTCTCTGTTTGGAGGAGGCTTCACGAAGAAGAGCCATAAATGAAGAGACACTCTGAGACTGTGGACACTCAGTCATTTCTTTATCCAACTGAAGAGAGGAAACAGAGGAGGAGATGTGTCAGCTGACAGGCTGCTGCTTTCTCCCTGAACTACAACTCTGTGTCTCCAGTTAGTGATAAAGTCAGAATTTAAACGACAGGTTCAGGTTGTTTCAAGTCTTCGTACAGTACTTATGTGTTTATATGTGCTATTTATTCATTTTTAAAGATTACAAACATACATCATATGTCCAGTAAGTGATTAAAGTGAAGACAGAGTTTAAATGTTCCCCTCAGACACCTCTAGATGACCACACAGAGCTTCACACAGGTTTTCACCCTGACTGTTGTTGTTGACTTGAGTCTTACTGTTTCCTCCAGCAGTGTGAGAGCATCTCTGTCACGCACGAGCTCACTGAGCACTTTCAGCAGATTACGACGGCTCGACTGAGGAAGTGTTTCCAGCGGCTTCAGAAGACATGCCTTTTCTGATATTTCTGCAAGAAGCACACCAGCAACTTCCATTTTAATCCGCTGAGTAAAGTAGTGAAGAATTAAACACAACATAACAAAGGTCGATATAATGATGCTAAATGTGCATCTGATTTCACTGCCTGTCAAGAAAAATAAGAGATATTACATATTACATGAGGGTTAGGTTTAATATTAAAATGTCAAAAACAGCCTTCCTCTGCCCTGCCTGTATACTTCCAGACTACTTTTTATACTGATTTCTGGTCTCCTTAATTAGTGTAATTGTGTAACCATTTCTAGTCTTTTCTCTGTATGTTTCCTGCATCGTATTATGTTGTAAAATGTCTGCATTGCACTCCATTTTGCAATCACAATAATTTACACAAATTCAAGAAATCTCTGCAATATTTTTGAAAGCTTATAATTTCAAATCAGCAGACTGCTGGTTATTTCCACCAATTGTGGCAAATCTTGTGGTGGTAACCTACAGCATGGCAGCATGCAGGAACTGATTAGATAGGACTCTTCATTGGTGGTAGCTTCTTTTTTTTAACCCTCTTGTTGTCCTCGAGTCAAGGAAGGAAGGGAGGAAGAAGGAAGGAAAGGAGGGAAGGAGGAAGGAAGGGAGGAAGGAAGAAGGAAGGAAAGGAGGGAGGAAGGATGAAGGGAAGGAAGGAAGGGAGGGAGGAAAGGAAAGAAGGAAGGGAGGATGGAAGAAGGAAGGAAAGGAGGGAAGGAGGACGGAAGGGAGGAAGGAAGAAGGAAGGAAAGGAGGGAGGAAGGAAATAAGGAGGAAATAAGGAAGGAAGGAAGGTAGCAGGGAGGTAGGAAAGAAGGAAGGAGGGAGGAAGGAATGGAAGGAAGGACGGAGGAAATAAGGAAGGAAGGAAGGTAGGAGGGAGGGAAGAAAGAAGGAAGGAGGGAGGAAAGGAAGGAGGAAGGAAGGAAAGGAGGGAAGGAAGAAGGGAAGGAAAGAAGAAAGGGAGGAAGGACGGAGGAAATAAGGAAGAAAGGAAGGTAGCAGGGAGGGAAGAAAGAAGGATGGAGGGAGGGATGGAGGAAGAAAGGAAAAGAGGAAGGGAGGAAGGAAGGACAGATGAAAGAAGGACAGAGGAGAGAATGAAGGGAGGGAGGAAAGAAGGAAGGGAGAAAGAAAGGAAAGGAAGGAAGTAAGGAGGGAAGGAAAGAAGGAGGGAGGAAGGAAGTACAGAAGGAAGGAAGAAGGGGGGAAAGAAGGAACAGTCAAAACAGACGGGGTCAATTTGACCCGGGAAGACGACACAAAGGTTAAATTAACACAAAAAGGCACATAAAATGATCCTGTTGTTGAGGTTGTAGTTTCAGAAACTCAAACCAACCTTCCTTCAGTTCTTCCAGCGTCTTACAGGAGTCGTCTCCATCTCCGTCGAAGCTGATGTTCCCCGCCCATCCTGCAGAGGTTTCCATGATGTCAGTTTATTAGTTATTGGATATAACATGGAGTCAACAACAACAGCATCAGTGTAACATTGAAGACAGAGATAAGCAACAGAACTAAGCTTCTGATTTCTCAGTAAAAATCAGTTTAAAAGTTGAAAGAAAACTAAACACAAACCTTTCCCGTGACGCGTCACTTTCGTGAGTCGTGGAGGAATTCCTGAACAAAGGTGAAGTAGAAGTTATGAAGTTATTGGTTCGTCTCAGCTTGCTGTTATAGTAATCTGTGATTTCGATCAGGATTTAAACACCAGACGTATAAACACATAAAAAACAAAAGCATGGAGTGTGCTCAGAGATTTGTAGAATGTCCATCAAATGCTCATTTATATAGTTAATTTTGATTAATTTGTGAAATTATTTCCTTTACATTTAACATTGGAGACATCATTTTGTTAAAGCTGAATGTTATTTTTTCATTTTATTATCATTTATTGTGATTTTATTTATGAAATCAGTCTCCACATGATAGATTTATTACAGCTGATAATGTTTCTAAGGGATCATGTGGTGGATTAATCATCTGGTCACATGACAGACTTCTGTTTACTTCAAAGATGAAAACCCATCAGTAGCTTTTAGACGGACCATGACTCTTATTTATCTATTTATGTATCTAAGTAGTGCTTTATAACTCACTATAATGTACTTACAGGACATTTGACGAGGCTATTAAGTTCAGTATTTCATAAGAAGACATATTATATATTATGACAGCATGTGTTTCACCATATTTTCCATTCATGATCTGTTTATACAGCAGCAAACACTTCTGGGTGCCACAGGAGGAGTTATAACTGTTGACTAATACACTACTGACAGCTATGTTATAGTGAGTTATGAACATGTATTAATGCTTTATATGTTAATTATTACTGTTAAATATTTGGGGGTAAACAGGAGGAGATATTTTCTCTCTTTAAAAGAACATGTCCAAACTCTACAGATGTGATTTACAGAAGCACTGACATAGATTTATGCAGGTGAGTAAAGACCAGGCGGGGAGTTCCGGTCCTCTGAAATGATGCCAACGCGGAAGTAACTTAAAACTGCATTCTATCAAAAGGTCACCAGGCGGCGACCGTTTTGGTGTCAAAAGGACTTCCGTCTCTATACAAGTCAATGGAGAATTCACCAACTTCTCACTTGATTTCTAACCTCAGTAAACGTTTTCAAATTGTGTTTATGGTCTCAATCGCTAGTTTAAAGCCTTCTTCAATGCAGTATGATGTTCATATGTGAAATTTTGGCCTCCCTGATTTTATATTTGACGATAAAGCAGGGTATGCATTAGGGCGTGGCTACGTCGTGATTGACAGGTTGATTGGTTCACAGGTTCAGGAGGGCGCCTCATGCTCCTCCTGATGCCCATATAAGTAGAATCCGTGTTTTTACTTTTCCCGGCATGCACCTGAAATTTTCAAAATGGCGCTGCTCAGATCCTATTCGCTTCCAAGCAGCAGTCCACAAACCAATGGGTGACGCCACGGATGTTAGGTCCATTTTATATACAGTCTGTGGTAGAGACACAGTTACAGAAACAGTGATGTCTCACCCAGAGTCCCGCCCTGAGTGTTGATCTCTATCAGGCCGTAAGCAAAGGTGGTGTCTTTGGGAACAGTGAAGCTCGTCTCCTCCTTCTTGTTGCTCTGATGGAACAAACACAGGAGGATCACAGAGAGATGTTTACACTCACACATTTCAGTTGTCTCACGTCAGGATAAAATCAACATGAGATTTAAAGGATAAAGGGCCATCCACACTAAGAGTGATAACTATAATGATAACAATGTGAGCATCCACACTTATGAACTATAACATCCTGTCAGCTAATGAAAATAGATACTGATGAGCTGTTACTGCTGTATGTTGTACAGAGATATAAAAAGAAAAGCAGAAGGGTTGACAGGGTTGTGATGTCCAAACTGAGCCGACACACAGCAGCACATGTTGAAGCAGAGACACACAGTATGAGCTCACATCTACAGTCTAAAAGATTTACTTTTTACAACATCTTTGTATAATAAAGAGAGACAAACATATCTAAAGAAATCATCATTCTGCTCCAATTTACAGCGCGTCAGTCCGTGGTGAGAGCAAAGCTGCATTACATTAAATAAATATAAATAAATCATCAGTCAGTTTCCAAAATTAAGATGATATTTACAGGTTTTTTAGTTTTACTGGAAATGTTGTCTTTTTCATGCCGAAAATGAGTGTAGCCGACACAGCATCAGTACGGTTAAGAACATCATCTGGTCAAAGTCACCTTTGACCCTGACATGAGTAAACTGGACCAGGTTTGATATAGAGACTGATATGGTCTCTCTCTTGGACAAACAAAGATCTATTAACATTCCATGGAGCAACCAAAAGTGACAAGAACTACATAAAAGTAACAAAAGACAGATTTTGGTGCTTTCTTTGGACGTCATAATTTATCGGAGAGACTTTACTAACCCTTTCTACCATCAGATAAGAGTCACACAGACTGTCGTCATAAATTTAAAGACATTCTATGTCTCAACTTTCTATGTGTCTCACAGAGAGCATGACAGTGAGAATATTAGTGTTAAAAGACTTAAACAAGAACGTTTTATTACTTAGTATGGTTTAGACAATACCAATTACTTATATCAGTATCAATTACCTAAAGAAATCTCCATTGTAACAGTTATTACAGCGATCACAGATAAATGGGTATTTGAAGAACTGTCATTATACGTTCTCTTTTAGTAAACACAAATGTTAGTAAGAGAATGTTACTTAATATGAGAAAGTGTTACATTGATGTTATGCTTACATTATGGTGATAATCAATTATCTATCATGGAACATAGTAGAATAACAATGTGATCATGCTTGATCATATTAATCCTTTTCAGGTTTTAACAAATAGCAGCTTGATGAATCAAGCTGATGTCATATTAATGCCAGAATGATACATCCTGTGTTCTGAGTTACTATGTTATATTATGCATTTTATAATCAGGATTAAATACTGAATGAATGATGATGATGAAAAGTTTCACAGTAAATTAGATCCTCAAAGTGGCTGTGATGAAGCTGTGATTGGCTGACACACAAGCCCTCCCCAGCACAAAAACCGGATGCACCGATATGAAACTCTCTCTATGTCCTCTCTCTCTTCTTTGTTTTTGCCTTAGCTTTTTGACTTTTCTTTGTTTTAGCCTTCTGCCTTTTTGACTTGACTTGGCTTCGCTCCAGGTTTCCCTCTTTTTCCTTTTCTTCACCTCACACATTCTTACCTTAGCCACCTTATCTTATTTTAATCTTTAGTTATTCTTTATCTAAGTTTTCTTAAGTTTTTGTAACCGTGTAACTTTGTCAGCAAACGTACAGGGAAAAGGCCCTTTAAGTAAACACGTCATTAAGTTTTGCAGTCAGCTGTTTTTGACCCTTTTTGAGGATTTGACGTGGCCAACGCTGAGATCTCTCCAGAAAGTTATTAAACATTGAACTAGTTAAATTGAACTTTTCCTCCATCTGTCGTCAACCTGCGAGAGCTTTTTGGGCAGACATACGTCTGTCAATCATACTACAACAACCACCTGAACCAGGCAGTCGGAGAAACGGCTTGCCGAACCGGACCATCCTCACAGCACCCCGCCCGGACCTGCGACGCGCTCTGAGATCTTCCACTTGGTGTCAGATTGAGTAATTCAAATTTTCTTTAAAAGTACAACTCAGTAAAACTTACAAGTTTTCTTAGTTTCCACATAATTACATATCCTTCATTTAAATTCATCATTCACCATCATCTTTCATTCATGTCGCCATATCGAGTAACAATCTGTTGAATTCATATTGTATTGCAAACTCATCATTTCTTTTATTTATACATCATTTAGTAGTATGTAGCTAATAAAATCCATAAAACTCAATCAATTGTGTATGTCTATTCTTTGAAGTGATACAGGGGATCTATTGAACCGTAGAGCCATGAACTTTAGGTATTTGACTGATTCAGAAATGTATTGATTTATTAAATATTATAAATATTTAATTGAATAAAAAGATTTATTTGACACACAAAAGTCCATTCAATCTTCCGGTGGTGCCCTTGATTAGATTACGAGAGCTAAATTTTGAATATTTTGAATATAATAATCCATAATCCTCCTACATGAGGCTGCAGCAAACTTGTGAAATTGCAGTGTTTTATTTGCAAACAGATCCATATATACATATTTGTAACACACCACAGGTTACAGGTGTGTCCTGTTTGAAATCTACAACCCTACTTTGCACAACATCACTATCACCATCACGTCCCACAAGTCTTGCTTTATTTCCTCCGCTCCCAGCACCTCAACCTTTTGATATCCTGTTCTTAAGTGTCTCATGCACACACACACACACACACACACACAGTTTTTAACTTCCACAAGTATTGCCTTTACAATACCATATAATTATCAGGCTAAATGCAGATTTTTCATGCTGTATGTTTTATGGGAAGGATTTTGATTGACTGTCAGTGTTTCTCTGAAAGTGATCCAACCATATCGTTCTCCACTGTCGATGTCGTTATAGTTGTGGTGTGGTGTGGGTGTTTACTTCCTGACACTACTCTCTGAGACTGAAAACATGATCACTATTATTACTCTTTGTTTCCATCTTTATAATGAAGGAACATGTGACCCAGTGCAGCGGTGTGACTCACTGACATGTTTTTAATAGCTTTTGGGCAACAACAGAGGAATAAGATATATCAGGCTTTGATACACACATACACACACAACACTTGGGTTAGGGTTAGAAAATTAGCAGAATGATCCTCATAGTATCTGATAGTGTTGTAGGAATTGTCTGAAAACACTAGAGTTAGGGTTAGTTTTAGTTTTATTTTCCTCTGTCAAAAATCTATCCATCAGGCTTCTGAGTGTAAAAATAGTTAAAGGTGGAGAATAACACAAATACTCACCTCCAGCGACACATGGAATATTCTATTGAACATTCCCGACACTAAACCGCTCTTTCTCGCTTTTACATAAAATGTGACAGGAGTGGTGTTGTAGACCGTCTGGTAAACACAAGTCAGCTTCTCTTTCTGCTTTAGTTTGAGCATGTCCACCAACTTCATCTTTATCTTCCTGCAAAGACAGTCAGAGAGTTTTTTAGGGTAGCATTTTATGTTTTTATGTATATTTGATTGTTTTTCTTAGTTCAAGTTGACAATATTGTATTGTATATTGTACTTTTTTTCTATGTGTTTGTTTTATTTTAATCAATCAATCAATCAATCTTTATTTGTATAGCGCCAAATCACAACAAAGTCATCTCAAGGCACTTTACACATAGAGCAGGTCTAAACCGAACTCTTCAGGTTTTAATTTGAAAGAGACCTAACATTCCCACATGAGCAGCACTCAACTTTTACTCTAACTTATTTATAGTTATTAAGTCAGCAGTGAAGTTTACTGTTTCAGTGCACTGATGTCATTTTAGACATGTCTTTTTAGTTTTTTATTAAACTCTAAATCCCAAACTCTGTTATATATCTTTTTCTCAAGTGTTTGATAACCACATTTGAGGGATCATTGCAAAAACTATGTTTATGTATATATTCTGTGTATGAGATTATGAAATTATATTGGAATTCTTTTACTCCCTAATATCGTTATCAGTATCAGCCACAAAAATCCAACATTGATCACTCTGAGACAAACAGAAACATACTTGTCTTCCATTCTCTCCAATTGATGGGTGTCCACTGTCCTTTTCTTCAGAGTGAAGGAGGACACTCCGTCCACAGTGTCCATGGATGCAGTCAATTTCACTTTCATTTGAGGTGCATCAACTCCTGCTTCTACAGAGCCTCGACCACCTTTGTCTCTCTGGTTCTCAAAATCCACCACGAGAACCTCCTCTGTGACATCTGCAGGGACATTTTACCGAGCATTGCATTATTTTCACTAAATGCCTCACATTTTTGATACATCCTGACAAAGATAATTTTGACTACATATCTTGTTATTTTGATATAGTAAGTTTGACTAGATATGTCATAATTTTCACAAAGTATAACAAACAAAAATTACTACAAAAGCAAAACAACACTGATTGAAGTGCACACATGTTTATGTCTTTCACACTAAAGTATATTCACTCAAATATTGTATTGATGTACACTTTATGAAACACATATTACATGACGGGTATAGTTAGGAGTATTTTTATGTGTGCCTTAACTTCTGTGAACGCCTAAGTATCAGGGGTTATTGTTCATTCAGAAAAGACACCTGGTAGTAGAACTGATTGTGTCTAATTTGTGAGGTCAGCAAAGGTTTAGCAGTGTTCATTGGTTGGTTTATGTACTTTATTACTTTATTACTGTATTACTTCATTACTGTATTACTTTATTACTGTATTACTTTACTATCCTCTCTTCTTATAATTTCCACAAGAGTTAAGGTATACATTTTGATCCTGTCCGAAAGGTCAGAACGAATGTGTGTCCTCTGTGCAGGTAAGGTTAAAGAGGAAGATTCATCACACACCATGTCTGTGATTCTTCAGAAAAAAACATCTAGTAAAAAAAATTCTACTACAAGTAAGATTTTATTTTAAAAAGCATGATGATCCGATTAAATACAAATAATACGTTTGTCCTTTTACTCTAAAACTTTAACTACCCGAAGCTGATGATGCTTTAACTGTAAGTGTAAGACTTCAACATGTAATTAAGTATTTTTGTATTGTGTTTTTGGTATCTTTACTGCTGTTCACATGTAGTTTTATGTCAGAATACAGACCTGGGTTAAAGTCCGGTTCCTCCAGCAGGTTGAGCAGTGTTTTATTGATGATCGTGTACTTGGTGATGTTGAGGAAGTTCCTTCTGACTTTAACTAAAGTCAGCATCTCAATCTTCTGGTTGACATTTTCATTGTAGTTGAGATCGTTCTCAGCACCCAGATCCAAAACAACTGTTTTGGATATATCTCCAAACATCTTTAAAAAAAGAAGACAAACATCCAGCCAAGCAAAGCAGAAAGATCACTGCATGAACAGAAGAAAATCTGTGTTTCCTGTTAAAGTCGAACTGCACACCCAGCTGCTTTCTGAGTTTGACTGAGGGGCTCAGACACACACAGCTGCTTTGAGTTGGAGTTGACTGGGGGCGGGGCTCACACACAGAAAAAAAGATTCACATATGCAGTCATATTTTTACAAACGGTCATACAGGATGTGAACACTGTAAAAGTCTTTTCTTCTGTTTTTTTGTGTATGTGTGTTTTACAAAAAGTCTGATTTGTTTACATGAACAAAGTCCACATTTCTACAAACAGAAAATAGAGAAGAACTTAGATGACATTCCCCCAGCCCACCGCCCCCACCCCTCCCCCAAACATGAAGCTGGAGCAGCAACTACATCAACAGTTCCCAACCAGTTAGAGCCAAGTTATGACATTTTCTTTGCATGCTTACTGTTCTGTCTTTGTCTTTTACTTCATCTCCATTCTTCCGAAATTAAGTGTGGATGTTTGCTTATTACTTATTGACTCTCTGGATTTTCCATTTCTCAGCCGTCTGCAGACCCCGGTGGAAAAAGAGGCAGACTGGTGGAGGTCACACTTACGTCATTAATGACTCATCTAAACAATTTCGGTCTGACAGGAAACAGAAGAACCTCGAGTCAAAACCTCAACCCCTCACAGAGAAAAAGTGTTTCCTTTCTCAGCCTCCTTCAGCTGCACTAAACAGTCCCACTGTGCCAGTTTCACTTTCTAGTGGGGGAAACCGTAGATGGTTGTAATATGAGTTAGTTATAACTCTTTTATTTTCTCCAATTAGGAACAAATTACAAATCACTTGGTTCACTCTACACATGCTAAATTTAGTTCTTGTCAGTCCACATGTGAAGAAGTAGCACCCTGTGGTAGACACAGTAGAATTTTTTGACTTCACATATTTTTGTGATAACATTGCCTGCTTTGTAGATAAACTCTTAAAAACTTAAAGCATGTTAATTTTGTGTCTGTGTAGATATATTTCATGCAAGTTCTTATTGCTAATGTTTTAGTTGTTAGCTGTAAGGAAAGCTAGTTCATGGACACAAGAGTCTGGGTTAGTTGTAACATGTGAAGAAGAGGGGAAAGTTGTAGGACTGTATAGGATAGCACTCGCCTTGGGGTGTTACTAAAAATTTAAATATGCTTCACTGATAACATGTATGCCTACAGGTTTAACAGTGAGCTGCATCATAATGAGGCTAGAGGTGTTTCTCACAGTAAGAGGCAGGACAGGTCAGACAGGACTTGAAGGATTCAGCTTCCTCCCATTGCAGACATCACAGGCCACATCTTCAGGTCCAGCATAGTAGTGATCAGCAGGAGCAGCTTGGAGTCCAGTCTTCTTCAGCTGCTCCACTAAAGCTGCTAACATGGTGTTTTTCATCAGGACAGGCCTTGGTGTGAAGGCCTCTCTGCACTGAGGGCAGCTGTAGCTCTTCCTCTGATCATTTCTATACCAGAATCCTTTAATACATCTCATACAGTAGCTGTGTCCACAGGGAATAGTCACCGAGTCCTTCAGTAGATCCAGACAGATCGAACAGCTGATTGTTTCTCGGTCTAGCTGATCTCCTTTCTGTGCCATTTCAGCTCTCATAAACCCTTTTTCACCAAAGCAGTTCCAGTGCTGGTGCTGGTTCACAGTCGGTTCAACAACGAACCAGTTGAGAACCAGTTTGCTTTTCCATGGCTCAGTGTTTAGGGAGCCACGTCATTAGGTCACCTGAATGTCAGTTACGTCACTGCTTTCCCTTAAAGACTCACGGCAACTTCGAAGCAACAATAATACAAAGAAGAAGCAACAACAACGATGGCAGACTATGTGTTTGTACAGCTGTTGCTCCTGGCTCTACGAGGCTTCATTGGCATCCAAACACGGCAGATACAACGTATTTGTGCTGCTCGACAGGATTGAGATGGTTATGTTAGACTTTGTTGTAAGCTAACATTAGCCGGCAGAGCACAGCTAACTCACAACATTAATGTGTATGAATTTCACTATCAGTCAAATGTTCAAGGGATAATTCCCTCCTTATCTATTCACCACTATGCGGTCTTGTTTGTTGTGGTTGGTCTCAATAACCCCTCCCCTAACGTAAGTGGTTCTTTTTTCTAGTCCAGCAAAGAACTGTTTTTTCTGGCCAAGGGCCGGTTCTTTGACTGTCAAAACAGGAAAACCGGTTTCAATTGAGCACTGGAACTGCTTTGGTGGAAAAGGGGTATCAGTGGAAATGAATGTCTGAGTTTAACTTCCTGACAGGTGAAACAAGTTTGATCTCTGATGTAAGCAAGACAGCTCTTGTATTACTTTACATGTTGGTCACATCCATCTTCAAACTGTAGCTCTGAAGGGAAGGGAACAAGGAAAAAGAATATGGGCACACAGTGGAGCTTGTTGTGTTTGTGAGAACAGAGAGGGGTCATCAGAGGCCTGTACTACGAAGCTGGATTAACATACCCTGGATATCTCTCCGTTACCTGGGTTGATTAACCCAGACATTCGCAATCCTGATAAGCGGTACTACGAAGCTGGTTATCAACCAATCTTGATCACTGCACGCTCACATAAAAGGGGTGGTGTTTGCAGCGTCTGACCAATCACAAACATGGAGAAACCCTGCTTGCAGGGCAATCTACTTTACCATGCATGGAGGAGCAGACAATTATTCTTCAAAATTATGAAGAATTCAAACACATCATCCAGGCCAAAAGCAAAACTGTTGCCGCAGCAAAAGCCAGGAAGGAATGCTGGCAGAAAATTGCTGATTTTAATTGTAAAAAATTGAGGCACATGAGGGATATTAGTCTGTATGTTATACAGTTGGTTTGACATCATTCACTCAAATGGTTGAAGCGCATAATAGGTTTATACTTTGAATGTGAAATGAATGTTGAATATTAAACTAACTTAATGTCACTTGAAAATCTGTACCTTTCGTATAGGATGTCATCCCTATACCTAAAAACTATTTCTCTCCTAAGCGCTCCTCTCACGATCCGCGCACCAATGTTGACAGGATCTTCTAAGAATGGGCAGGCCATTTACCAAGAGAACTGGTTGATCAGGAGGTGGTGCTTTTATACTCGTTGATCTCTTATCCAGAACATAACCTGCTCCAGAGCAGGTTAGCCATTCAGCATAAGTTACCATGGTGATTTACCCCGGTGAGAAGTGAACCAGCGTCGTAGGATGGAAAACCCAGGGTTAATCCTGAAGTTACCTCGATAAGAGAAAATCCAGCTTCGTACTACAGGCCTCTGGACGAGGATTGCTGCTGTGAATTAAAACTGTGTTTCCTTATTTACAGTGCAGTTAAAATTAAACTGACTCAACATTTTAAAACAGTTTTTAATTTAGATGTAAAATACTTGTTGGCATGTCAGGATTTGGTGATGTCTCTGTATTTCTCTAACTCTTCCCTAGATCTATTTATATTTATTGATTAAAAAAACACCTGACTGACCACAGTGAGTTATTAAACTGAAGTGTGATTAAATGATTTAATGGCTTTATGATCATTCAAAGGACATGAATGAACTATATCAGCTGATGGAGCTCATTTATTGATCAGTATGAATTGATGAATCTGAAAAGTGGATTTTTCCGTTGGGAATCCTACTAGTTTATAGTTTAAAAGATTTGAGGTACTCATTTATGAAGTCTTGTTGTTCATGCAGCTGTAATGTAAGGATTCGGCCACTTGGACGCAGTGTTGGCTCATGTGGACGTCTGAAGCTGCTGCAGCAGTACTCAGTGTACTCTGGCTCTCACAGAGGGAGACTGTGGTGTAGTGAAGTCATCCTGCTGCTTTGTGACTGAGTAGGAGTGCTAATGTGGTTAGCTAAAATGACGTTACCTGTTAGCCCGCTAAGCTGCAAGTAATGTTACACAACTTGCTAACAGACAATGTACCAACACAAAACTTAAAGCTTGCCAGGAAGAAAAGTCTTATTTAGTCTTATTTAGAATAAGAACTAGTGGTCCACTTGTGCCCTCTTGTGGCCGAAATCAAATCATTTTTTTCACACGTTGTTGGCTCACAAAGAGAAACAAATTTAGATCAGAGTTAGAAACTGGATCTCCAGAGACTAAAATTCTCATTGGCCTGAAAGGCCATAATGTCACAAGAATCAATACACAGACATCATAAATACATAAATACCAAATCAATAGGCTACCATGTTTTAGTATCACTCTATAAGTGTTATTATTCTAACAGAGACAGTGACAGATTTCCAACCAGAATGAGAGCTCATAATCACACAGCTGTATTTGTTGTTACAGCAGGGTCGGAGTGGGGCACTAAAAGCCACCGGGAGAATTCTGACCGGCCCAGCCCACCACCGGCCCTCCACCAGCCCCAGCCTCCCCCCCCGTTTCTCCCACTCGCACTTTCTCTGTCTGTCTGACGTAACTTTAAGGTGATGCCATTAGACGTGGGGCCGCTCATTATATCCCCCTAGATTTCCGAAAATAGACTTGACCTGCAATCCCAGGAGTTTTTGCTCCATTCTATGTTAATTCAAGAACAAGTAAAGAAATGAAACTGCAGTTCGGTTTTTTTAATTATTTATGACCATGAAAGCTTTGTAACGCCTGAATAATTAATTAAATTAAGATAGGCTACACAGAAATGAGTAGATTGATGGGAGAGATCAGAGTGTGCAGGGTAACCATGAATGAGATATACAGTAGAGAGTAAGCAAGTGGTATAAATGTTGGTTGGACGTTTCCTTTATTAAATAGTATAGCCTTGGAGATTCTCGCAGAGGGTAGAGCCTTGAAGAAGAATAATGATGTATAACGCATAGGGCCGGCTTACACACGTGTTGCAGCTGCTCACATTTAATGTGGGCTGGTCCACCTGACCTCGGTGGCCGACCGGCCAACCGGGAAAACTCCAGATCGTCCCGACGGCCACTCCGCCACTGTGTTACAGCATCACATTTCATACAGCTTCTTATTTAAAATGACTGTTTTTGAGTCGCTTTGCTTTTAATTGGAAGCTACAGGATTCACCAGCCAAAAACAGCACTCCACCAATCATCCCTCTACTTCTATGAACTTGGTAACGTGATGGGCAAAGTTTAGAACGGCACAGGGCTGTTTAGTTAAGTCAGTGTCAATGTACAAGTGTTGATTTGATTTAAAATTGTTCTTTAAGTTCTATTGTTATGATGTATGTTCACAGTTAGCTATTGTACAGCCAGCCTATAGTGTCCTTTGTCTTGGGAGGACAGGTCTGCAGCCTCATATAAGCTTCAAATCAACTTTTAAATGCATTTTTGCAACAACAAAAAAGACTGCATAGACACATGGTAGATTTTGGACCACAATCACATTTAAAGGAAATCTTTTAATAGCCAGTATGAACAGGGGGAGCGATTACAGCACTTTCATATAAACACCTGACACTTGACAAGTTGTGGTCCCTTTCTTTAAAATGTACTCTTATATGTAAGAAGAGCAGGCTACATTATAAATGTAGTCAAGTCCCTGCACGACAAGACACACAAGCTCCAGCAGCATCTCTGGTGGTAACTCTTGTCCGTCCCACTGATCTCTCAGCTCTTTCAACTTCTGATCAGTCAAACAGAGGACCTTGGCCACACAGCAAAGCGCTCCTTCCTCCTGCAGGGAGACGGGCAAAGAGTCTGGAAGTCTGGCCTGACCGTTCTCCATTAGACAACTCACCTGGACAACAAAAGAAAACACAGACAGAGAGAGAAATATGTTTCTTAATGTTGTTGTGCTGAGATCAATACAGCAGCATTTAGAGTCAATTTGCGGTTTTGCTAAATTACAACAACTCCATTCCAAATCAACAAGCGCTTGTGATTTGAACCCAATTATCACATTTTATGTTGTGGTAACTGACGTCATTGCAGCACATTCAAAAAGGTTTCAGGCACTTTCAGATGGACGATATACAAATCTCATCCGCCAACAATAATTATGCCACGGATCGAACAATTCCTAAATGTTCCCAAAGGAGATTTGATTCAGTAAGTTTGAAGAATACACTGTAAAATGTACACTTTTAAAAAAAAAAGTGACCTTAACTCATTCCAGCTTACTCTGTTGACTATACTCACTTAAACTTAGTAAAGACAACTATCTACTGAGGTAAGTAATCAAACTCATCAGCTGCAAGTAACCTGTACTTAGAGGTATGAGTGAGCAAGACGCATCTGCATAACCAGCAGAAACTCAGCATCATTCGGCAGCTCTCGTTGAACGCGCATGCGCAGTTGCCCACTGACGAGTGACGACGTGCTTTGAATGAAGCGGTAAACCGTAAACCGTTAACACTGGGACTCTCTAGTCGAAATTATAATGTTTATTTAGTGGCATACTTTTGTTGCTGCTGCGAGTCGGTCCTTTGCAGTCGCGTGAAAGCTAAAGCTAACCAGCCCTTCACGTAACGAATTTTAGGGATAACTGTAGTGGAACTTGTTGTTTCAGCAAACACAGCGTGCTTATTAACAGTTGAAAAAGCAACTGTGCTGATCTTTTAGGGACACTCTTCAACTGGGCAAGCATGTAATTCATTCCTCAGCTCTTAATTAAACAAACAAAAAAAGAGTTTGTCGTTGTCCATGGCCCCTTTCATATTATTCATTGTTTGTCACATCTTCTATTAACTTACAGAATTAGCTTCAGCGTCCTGCTAGTGAAAAGTAATCCTAAGAGGTCCAATATCACTATATCTTAAATATTAATTTGTGATACTTTTCCTTCAGATTCTGGCAGAGTTCTGTCGCTTGACAAGCAAAAAACCACTTGGGTAAAGTTAGAAAGAGATTGGCAGATTCGAACTTCAGTGATCAATAGCTCATAAACGAAACATTATTAAAACATAAAAAATGTCTCTTTCCTATCGTAGTAAGGTAGACTATTGACTACAAACTCATTTTCGCCAAAACGAGTCGTCATCCAGGCTGCAGGAAATATATTACTCTATATGCGCTGCGGTCGGAAAGGCGAGCGCTTAGGGACCGTCTACAAAGTGCAGTACCAAAGCAAAAAATATTCAATATCTTTTATTCACTGTAAACTCACCAAATTCACTACACACACCAACGGTCACCTGATAATCACACTACAACAGTTATTTCATAGAAAATCTTTTTGCATATTTTTGGGGAATTTTATTGTGAAAAATCGTCAATAGCGTTAATATTATACAGTGTAGGATGACCAAAATCATGCTACACAACAAGGGTCACCTAATAATCATACTACAACATTTATTTTAGGAAAATTAGTTTTGATATAATTTTGGGGATTTTTTATTTTCAAAAACTTCAATATCGTCAATATTATACACTATATACTCACCAAAATCATGCTACACAACAAGGGTCACCTGATAATCATACTACAACAGTCATTTCAGAAAAAAAATCTTTTTGCATATTTTTGGGGAATTTTATTGTGAAAAATCGTCAATAGCGTTAATATTATACAGTGTATACTCACCAAAATCATGCTACACAACAATGGTCACCTGATAATCATACTACAACAGTTATTTCAGGAAAAAAGAAAAAGTTTGCATAATTTTATTTTGAAATATCGTCAATAGTGTTAATATTATACAGTGTAGGATGACCAAAATCATGCTACACAACAAGGGTCACCTGATAATTATACTACAACATTTATTTTGGGGAAATTAGTTTTGATATAATTTTGGAGATTTTTTATATTCAAAAATCTTCAATATCGTCAATATTATACAGTGTAGGATGACCTAAATCATGCTACACGACAAGGGTCACCTGATAATCGTACTACAACAGTTATTTCAGAAAAATGTGTTTTTGCATATTTTGGGGGAATTTTATTGTGAAAAATCGTCAATAGCGTTAATATTATACAGTGTAGGATGACCAAAATCATGATACACAACAAGGGTCACCTGATAATCATACTACAACAGTCATTTCAGAAAAAAAAATCTTTTTGCACATTTTTGGGGAATTTTATTGTGAAAAATCGTCAATAGCTTTAATATTATACAGTGTAGGATGACCAAAATCATGATACACAACAAGGATCACCTGATAATCATACTACAACAGTCAATTCAGAAAAAAAATATTTTTGCATATTTTTGGGGAATTTTATTGTGAAAAATCGTCAATAGCGTTAAAATTATACACTGTATACTCACCAAAATCATGCTACACAACAAGGGTCACCTGATAATCATACTACAACAGTCATTTCAGGAAAAAAATGTATTGCATATTTTTGGGTAATTTTATTGTGAAAAATCGTCAATAGCGTTAATATTATACACTGTATACTCACCAAAATCATGCTACACAACAAGGGTCACCCGATAGTCATACTACAACAGTCATTTCAGGAAAAAAATGTATTGCATATTTTTGGGTAATTTTATTGTGAAAAATCGTCAATAGCGTTAATATTATACACTGTTTACTCACCAAAATCATGCTACACGACAAGGGTCACCTGATAATCGTACTACAACAGTTATTTCAGAAAAATTTGTTTTTGCATATTTTTGGGGCATTTCATTGTGAAAAATCGTCAATAGCGTTAATATTATAGTGTAGGATGACCAAAATCATGATACACAACAAGGGTCACCTGATAATCATACTACAACAGTCATTTCAGAAAAAAAATCTTTTTCCATATTTTTGGGGAATTTTATTGTGAAAAATCGTCAATAGCGTTAATATTATACACTGTATACTCACCAAAATCATGCTACATTTGCACAACTGAAACATCTGTACATAGTTTTTTCATTATTTGATAGGTGATGGCAATCTAACCATTTATTAAGCTTTTCAAAGGACTCTGACTCAGGTGTGAGCTCCTTTTACAGTATTGACAGTATTGTCTGAAACAATAAACTTTTTTTTTTCAGAACTGGTTATATATTTGAGCGATTTAAATATTTGCAACATGGGCATTGGTGTTCTCCTTAGGTCTACTATATTTTGTTATTGGTGGATAACATTTGACTTTGAATATAAAAAAATAGCTTGAGGAAAAATTATTAATATATATTCTAACATATGTTCTATATCGTGTCAAGACTATCTCTCCATCCTACATATTCCATATGTGGAGGGGGGGGGGTGTTTAGACGGCTTGTGTGCACAATATCCACTTACTTTGAGTTTGGGAGAGCTGGTCTACGGGCCCCTCTCTGGATTGCTGCGACTGTCTTTGCTACCCGGGCTGGTGAAAGCGTGGCGGCTCGTGACATCGGTTTGCCGGTCACACAAGAGATGTCTGGTATGCTCCGGTGGGGCCGGTACCAGCCCCACAGCCAAGACCACCTCAATTAGGTTCTGCTGCTTCCAGTGATCTACAGGTCCTTTTGGAGGCCAGCCAACGTGTGTGCTCGCTCGGAGGGGCAGTGCAGCAGAGATGAGGCTCGTCTCCAGCAGCACACAGAGTACCTAGGCCTGCACCTCAACAGGAAGAAGAGCAGGCTCCAGCCCTCACAGTCCACGGAGTTCCTAGGCATGTGTTTGGATGCCAGGGCAGGGACTCTTTACTTGACTCCTGTGAGACAGGCCGCCCTCAGGGCTTGCTTGTCCCAGTTCCGGCTTGGGGCCAGGGTGACCTGGAGGCTATGTCTCCGCCTCTTGGGGTTAATGGCAGCCACAGTGCATGTCATACCCCTGGCTCTTCTGAACATGCACCCAGTGCAGCGCTGCCTCCTGGGCCTTGGATTTTGCCCACAGAGGAATCTGCAGGCCAGCGTATTGGTGATGCGCAGACTGTGTGTGGCTCTCCGTTGGTGGCGGCGGCCGACCAACTTGGCACCTGGGACGGTACTGGGGCTTGTGTTGCGTCGCCAGGTGGTGTCATCAGATGCATCCCTGGTAGGCTGGGGGGCTGTCCACGAAGGCAAGGGCATCAGCGGCCTTTGGCACGGACCCTGGTTAGCGTAGCACATAAATGTTTTGGAGCTGCAGGCTATCCATCTGGCTCTTCTGCACTTCCTGCCAGAGCTACAGGACTGCCATGTGCTGGTGAGAACAGACAGTACAGTAGCGGCGGCATATATCAACAGGCAAGGGGGCCTAGGTTCCCCTCGCCTGTGCAGATTGGCTTGGGCAATATGGGAGTGGGCTCATCCCCAGTTCAAGTCCCTGAGGGCCACATACGTGCCGGGTCGGGAGAACCTTGCTGTAGATCGGCTCTCCAGGGGGGGACCCCTCCCCGGAGAGTGGCAGCTGCATCCAGAGGTTGTGAGCGGAATATGGGATCGCTACGGCACAGCCGTGGCAGATCTTTTTGCATCCAGGGAGAACACTCATTGTCCCCTCTTTTTCTCCATGGGGAGGGACAATCCTCCCTTAGGGACGGATTTGATGGCACATCAGTGGCCACTAGGCCTCCTGTATGCCTTCCCTCCCTTCCTCCTCCTGCACCAACTCCTACAGAGAGTCCAGCCTCATCCTGGTGGCCCCCAATTGGCCCCAGATGATTTGGTTTGCCGAGATTCCGCCCCTTCTTCAGGGAAAACCGTGGGAGCTACCCATTCGTCGGGACCTCCTGTCCCAGGCCGATGGAACTCTTTTTCATCCTTTTCCCCAGGGCCTCAGGCTTTGGGCCTGGCCCCTGAGAGGGTCGAATTTCTAGCCTTGGGATTCCCCCAGTCTGTAGTGGGTACTTTGCAGGGGGCCCGGGCTCCCTCGACCAGGGTTGCTTATTCCTATCGTTGGGGGGTGTTTCAATCATGGTGTGCCTCACGACACGTGGATCCCCACTCCTGTATGGCCCCTGGTATCCTTCAGTTCCTTCAAGAGCTGTTAGAGGCAGGCAAGTCTCCCTCGACGTTGAGGGGGACGGTGGCAGCCATAAAGGCGGCCCATGTTGGGCCTCGTAAACTGGCACAGGGTTGTTGTGACCTTATTGCTCAGTTCTTTAGGGGGGCTTGTAGGGTTGCTCCCTCTCCCAGGAGGTCGGGTGTACCCCCATGGGATTTGGAGATGGTTTTGTCAGCCTTGCGGCATGGGCCGTTAGTGCCTCTGGAAACGGTTGAGCTGAAATGGCTTTCGCTCAAGACTACATTCTTGTTGGCTATTGTGTCGACAAAAAGGGTGGGTGAGCTACATGCCCTTTCCGTGCATGAAGAGTGCTGCCGCTTCTTGCCTGGGAATGCTGGAGTGCTGCTGCGCCCTAATCCTGCATTCCATCCTAAGGTCTAGTCTGAGTCCCACGCCAACCAATCTCTTGAGCTGCGCCCTTTCCGCCCTCCTCAGGATGGGGGAACAGTGTATAATATTAACGCTATTGACGATTTTTCACAATAAAATTCCCCAAATGTATGCAAAAACACATTTTTCTGAAATAACTGTTGTAGTATGATTATCATTTGATCCTTGTTGTGTATCATGATTTTGGTCATCCTACACTGTATAATATTAAAGCTATTGACGATTTTTCACAATAAAATTCCCCAAAAATATGCAATTTTTTTTTCTTCTGAAATAACTGTTGTAGTATGATTATCAGGTGACCATTGTTGTATAGCATGATTTTGGTGAGTATACAGTGTATAATATTAACGCTATTGACGATTTTTCACAATAAAATTCCCTAAGAAATGTGAAAACACATTTTTCTGAAATAACTGTTGTAGTACGATTATCAGGTGACCTTTGTTGTGTATCATGATTTTGGTCATCCTACACTGTATAATATTAAAGCTATTGACGATTTTTCACAATAAAAATCCCCCAAAAATATGCAATTTTTTTTCCTCCTGAAATAACTGTTGCAGTATGATTATCAGGTGACCCTTGTTGTATAGCATGATTTTGGTGAGTATTCAGTGTATAATATTAACGCTATTGACGATTTGTCACAATAAAATTCCCCAAATATATGCAAAAATATTTTTTTTTCTGAAATGACTGTTGTAGTATGATTATCAGGTGACCCTTGTTGTGTATTATGATTTTGGTCATCCTACACTGTATAATATTAACGCTATTGACGATTTTTAACAATAAAATTCCCCAAAAATATGCAATTTTTTTTTCTTCTGAAATAACTGTTGTAGTGCGATTATCAGGTGACCATTGTTGTGTAGCATGATTTTGGTGAGTATTCAGTTTATAATATTAACGCTATTGACGATTTTTCACAATAAAATTCCCCAAAAATATGCAAAAAGATTTTTTTTTTTCTGAAATGACTGTTGTAGTATGATTATCAGGTGACCCTTGTTGTGTAGCATGATTTTGGTGAGTATTCAGTGTATAATATTAACGCTATTGACGATTTTTCAAAATAAAATTCCCCAAATATATGCAAAAACACATTTTTCTGAATTAACTGTTGTAGTACGATTATCAGGTGACCATTGTTGTGTAGCATGATTTTGGTGAATATACAGTGTATAATATTAACGCTATTGACGATTTTTCACAATAAAATTCCCCAAAAATATGCAAAAAGATTTTTTTTTTCTGAAATGACTGTTGTAGTATGATTATCAGGTGACCCTTGTTGTGTATCATGATTTTGGTCATCCTACACTGTATAATATTAAAGCTATTGATGATTTTTCACAATAAAATTCCCCAAAAATATGCATTTTTTTTTTCTTCTGAAATAACTGTTGTAGTACGATTATCAGGTGAACATTGTTGTGTAGCATGATTTTGGTGAGTATACAGTGTATAATATTAACGCTAATGACGATTTTTCACAATAAAATTCCCCAAAAATATGCAAAAACACATTTTTCTGAAATAACTGTTGTAGTACGATTATAAGGTGACCTTTGTTGTGTATCATGATTTTGGTCATCATACACTGTATAATATTAACGCTATTGATGATTTTTCACAATAAAATTCCCCAAAAATATGCAATTTTTTTCCCTCCTGAAATAACTTTTGTAGTATGATTATCAGGTGACCCTTGTTGTATAGCATGATTTTGGTGAGTATTCAGTTTATAATATTAACGCTATTGACGATTTGTCACAATAAAATTCCCCAAAAATATGCAAAAATATTTTTTTTTCTGAAATGACTGTTGTAGTATGATTATCAGGTGACCCTTGTTGTGTATCATGATTTTGGTCATCCTACACTGTATAATATTAAAGCTATTTACGATTTTTCACAATAAAATTCCCCAAAAATATGCAAAAATATTTTTTTTCTGAAATAGCTGTTGTAGTATGATTATCAGGTGACCCTTGTTGTGTGGAGTGAATATAGTGAAGACTACTATGTATAATATTGATGCTATTGAAGGGAAATCAATGGAACGACAGCAAATGACAGTGATGATATTGAAGTAATATACACAAGCACATTTTGTAACAATAACTGTTGTAGTGTGATTATCAGGTGACCGTTGGTGTGTGGAGTGAATTTGGTGAGACTACAGTGAATAAAAGTGGAGATATTGAATATTTTTCGTTTTGGAAAAGAGGCGCTTGCCTCTCCGACCGCAGCGCATAGAGAGCAATATATTTCCTGCAGCCTGGAGGACGACTCGTTTTGGCGAAAATGAGTTTGTAGTCAAAAGTCTACCTTACCACGATAGGAAAGAGACATTTTTTATGTTTTAACAATGTTTCGTTTGTGAGCTATTGATCGCTGAAGTTCGAATCTGCCAATCTCTTTCTAACTTTACCCAAGTCAAAAAACCCTGAATACAGAATTCTTCAAAGAACTTGACAAATACACCCCTCGCGATGTGTGATGTGTGTTTGACATGATTTTTCAGAATACAGATATTACTGCGAAGCCAACGGCAGTCCTCTGTGGCCTTCCTGTGATCCTTGGAGATGAGAACACAGACTTCTTCAAGACATGCTTTGTAAGTCGTCTTTATTAAAAAATTTAAATTCCACACCACAGGATGTCCACTCTATTTAATTCTGCTCTGTTACTTTGATAGCTTTAGTTTTAGTTACTGTTCTTCCACTCAGCCTGAATCAGTGCTGCTGTAATTCTTACGTGATGCACTGATGACCTACCCCAATCAGAACACTTTTAATGGTATCTGCTTTCAAAAGGATTCAGTCGCAGTTCTCTAGCGTCACCCCATGTGAAACCAAAATGTCGTCAAGAACAAAAAAAGTACAATGAATTTCACTTAGCTGATTTTAAGTAGAGGGGTTCTACTGATATCTCTTATGACCGTATGAGTTTCACATTCCTGTACTACATTGGAAGTTTACTCATCAGCCTCCTGTGGTAGTAGAGAGTACATTGCCCAGAAGCTGCAGTGATGAAGAAGTGTTAAGTTGTATTTTTAGTGGCTGTCTTGTGTTTTCTGCCATAGAAATTCAAGGTGACATCTGATATGTAATTTTGGTGTTATTGCTGCTATTGTTGTTAGGACTGCGAAGACCCAGACATGTCTCACACCCCCATTGGGATCCTGACCATCATTCCTGAGGACAGACAGGCCTCCCCTGACTCACTGCAACTTGAGTCTTCAGGTACTGCAATCATTTTGGAAGGAAGAATTGTCATGGATGACCTTGGAAATCTTCCACATGCCATGTGCTTGCTCTTTGGACTTACTTATGCTCTGAATTTGGAGTACCCTCAACAACTGAAGTACACCTTTGACTTCATCCAAAGGGTGCTTCTCTCACTTGGACATAAATCCCTAAAACCAAAAATACAATCACTCAAAAATCTTCTGATGCAATGAGTGAATGTGTTCATGATGTGAATGTGACATGACATTATTGGTCACATTGATACCTTTACCCTTATTGGAAAAGTGATATTTATTTCTTGTTTGATCCTTTTTTATGGGAGGGAGCCTCATTGCACTTTCAGACTACTATATGGTTTTATGTTCATGAGGAGAAACATAAACACCTACTTTCCATTTAGCTTTTCTTTTTCCTTTTGTGTTAATGCTGACATGATTGTGGTGATATTGATTACCAGCATCAGGCTCTTTAGCCAGTTATCTCAAACTTAATATCTGTTGAAAGATATATCTGTTCACTTAATATCTGTTGAAAGTCAATCTCTAGTGCAGTTCTAAATTCATCCACTAAGAATTTAAATCAGAACGCTTTGAGCAGGTTTCAGCGGAAGCTGTCTTAAACATCAGGATTACAGTTGCACATTCAGTTGAAATAGTGATCTCATTTTGCAGTCATGCAATGACAATTGAGTTGTCATTGCATGACTGAATATTTTGGCTGCAATAATCACAAAAACAGCCAGTGATATTCTGCAGGGATTGGCATGTAAATGTTGGTGAAGGAAACAAACCAGCTGCTGGAGAACTCTCAGTGTTTCAGGACTGCAGGCAGTCAGAAGAGCAGCAGCACCGTCTGGTAGACCTGAAGAGAATAAATAAACAGAACAGAAACATCTTTATTTAATTCATCATGTGCTGTAGATTCTGTCAAATCAGTGTGCAGCGTGAGTCTGTCCTTACTGTCCATGGCTGTGACCAGCAGATGAACAGCATCCCTCTGTTTGGAGGAGGCTTCACGAAGAAGAGCCATGAATGAAGAGACACTCTGAGACTGTGGACATTCAGTCATTTCTTTATCCAACTGAAGAGAGGAAACAGAGGAGGAGATGTGTCAGCTGACAGGCTGCTGCTTTCTCCCTGAACTACAACTTTGTGTCTCCAGTTAGTGATAAAGTCAGAACTTAAATGACAGGTTCAGGTTGTTTCAAGTCTTCGTACAGTACTTATGTGTTTATATGTGCTATTTATTAAATTTTTAATAAGATTACAAACATACATTATATGTCCAGTAAGTGATAAAAGTGAAGACTTTAAATGTTCCCCTCAGACACCTCTGGATGACCACACAGAGCTTCACACAGGTTTTCACCCTGACTATGGTTGTGGACATGAGTCTTACTGTTTCCTCCAGCAGTGTGAGAGCATCTCTGTCACGCACGAGCTCACTGAGCGCTTTCAGCAGATTACGACGGCTCGACTGAGGAAGTGTTTCCAGCGGTTTCAGAAGACATGCCTTTTCTGATATTTCTGCAAGAAGCACACCAGCACCTTCCATTTTAATCCGCTGAGTAAAGTAGTGAAGAATTAAACACAACATAACAAAGGTCGATATAATGATGCTAAATGTGCATCTGATTTCACTGCCTGTCAAGAAAAATAAGAGATATTTTTACATGGTGGTTAACATCAAAAACAAAGAGCCATCTTCTGCCCTGCCTGTATACTTCTAGACTACTTTTAATACGTATTGCTGTTCCCTTTAATTAGCGTTGTTGTGTAACTATTTTCTAGTATTTTCACCATGGACAGTTTATGGTGGCTGGTCAGACTTCAATAGTAGCAGTTTTCATCGATTCTGGAGTGGATGCCAACTTCATGGACAATACCTTGGCAGCACAGCTGGGGATTGGAAAATGAGCCCCTACCCAAGCCTGTCCCAGCCAGCACTCTCAACGTCCGCCTGCTCTGCACTGTCACCCACCGCACAGCCCCGCTGTCCTGGGTATGTCAGGTAACCACATGTCTCCGATCTGCCTTGCCTGTGACTGATTGTAACCTCCCGTCATC
Source organism: Scomber scombrus (assembly GCF_963691925.1). Taxonomy (NCBI): domain Eukaryota; kingdom Metazoa; phylum Chordata; class Actinopteri; order Scombriformes; family Scombridae; genus Scomber; species Scomber scombrus. Next base: position 24,190,642 of record NC_084984.1, read on the forward strand.
TGAGTTCCCAGATCTGTCAGGAGTGCCTTCCAAGTACATGGACCTCAAAGAGGTGTTTAATAAGGCTCAGGACTCCTCATTACCCCCTCATCGTCCCTATGACTGTGCCATTGACTTACTGCCTGGTATATCTCCCCCTATGGGGTGCATTTTTTCGTTGTCTGCTCCAGAAACCATTACCATGGAGAAGTACATTAATGACTTATTAGCAGCAGGCCTCATCTGCCCTTCTTCATCTCCTGCTGGGATGCCAGATTATTCTTTGTGGATAAAAAGGACAAGGCACTGCGCCCCTGCATTGATTATTGAGGCCTAAATGACATTACGGTGAAGAACAGGTACCCTCTTCCACTCATCTCCTCTGCTTTCGAACTGTTACAAGGTAACGCTGTGTTTTCCAAACTCTACTGTAGGAATGCATAGCATCTGGTGCAAATTCAGGAGGGGGATGAGTGGAAAACTGCTTTCAACACACTCCGGGGTCATTACTAATATCAGGTCATGCCTTTCGGACTCACTAATGCCCCCTGCAGTTTTCCAGGCACTGGTTAATGATGTGCTCAGGGACATGCTCAATACCTTTGTCTTTGTTTATTTGGTGACTTTCTGATCTTCTCAAAATCCAGACAGGAGCATGTCCAGCATGTGTGGCGTGTTCTCTGGAGGCTCCTGGAGAATAAACTATATGTGAAGGCCGAAAAGTGCTTGTTTCATGTTTCCGAAGTGTCTTTCCTGGGCTTCATCGTCTAGGAGGGAAGCATCCGGATGGATCCAGCCAAAAGCCCAATTTCCACTGGGTCCGTCAGCGGCACGTTACAGCTGCTACAGTAACACTATAATCAATGATAGTATTTCCACAGGGAGCGTGTCAGCAACGTCTCTCCGCGCCGCAGCGCTATCAATCCGCAGCATTTCTATTTTTCACGGACACGTTTCTAACTCGCGACAAGCTCAACAGAGCAGATTGCACCAGACAGGAGGTCAGACACAGAATCGGCATAATAAAACTTCTGTCCCCTTTCAAAATAAAACACAATGCGCAGATCACAACCTCACATCCACAATACGTCATAACCGGTGGCCCCAGGTCAGCAGTCAATCGATCAAAAGGGTCTCGTTTCACGTCCGAGAAGCAAAGAAACCAGTTGTTTCTTGTTGTTGACTTTATACACCCAGTTCGCGGGATCTCGCGGGATCTCGCGGTCTCGCGATTATCGCGGGATCTCGCGGGAATACTGCTGGCTCGCAAAGGCACCGCTCCGCTGCTGTAACGCTCCCGGTGTGAGTTGACGCTGGGAAGAGGACGGAGCTAAACTGTGGCGCAGCTGTAAGGTGCCGCTGACGGACCCGGTGGAAATCCAGGGAAAGTCAGCGCTGTCCTGGATTGGCATACTCCCTCCTCCCACAAGGAGCTGCAGCGCTTCTCGGGCTTCGCCAGTTTCTATAGGCGGTTCATCAGGAACTACAGCACTGTGGCAGGACCCCTCATGGCTCTAACATCAGTCAACTCCCCTTCTGTGTGGTCCCCCGAGGCAGAGAGGTCGTTTGGTGAGCTAAAACATTTGTTCACATCTGCTTCTATACTCACTTTCCTTGACCCCTCACTTCAGTTTGTTGTAGAAGTGGATGCTTCTGATTGTAGAGTAGGGGCTTTCCTCTCTCAGCAGTCCCCCAAAGACCAAAAACTTCACCCTTGTGCCTTTTTCTCCTGCCCAGGATCCAAGAATACCAAACCGGATGCCCTCTCACAACAGTTCCAGGCTGAGAGCTCCCAGATCAAACCTGAGGGTATCCTCCATTCTGCCTGCGTGGTTGGTGCCATCACCTGGCCTTTGGAAGTCAAGGCTTATACTCAGTTCCCTGATCCTAGTGTGTGCCCTGATAACTATCTCCTTGTCCCAGACTACCTTAGGTCCAAGGTTCTTCAATGGGAACGTTCCTCATGCCTAACCTGTCACCCTGGGGTCATGCAGACCCTGGGGCTCCGCAAACAGCGGTTCTGGTGGGCCACAATGGAGAATGATACCAGGGAGTTTGTCACGGCCTATCAGGTTTGCTCCCAAAATGAAAGCCTCCACCAAGCTCCAGCTGGTCTGCTTCAACCGCTGGAGCTTGGACTTTGTCACCGGACTTCCTCACTCAGATGGTAACACAGTAATACTCACTGTAGTAGACCGTTTCTCCAAAGCTGCACACTATATACCATTACCCAAGTTACCGTCTGCTAAACAAACTGCCAAACTCATGTTACGACATGTATTTCATCTCCTTGGCACCTCAGTCAGCCTATCCTCGGGCCTCCACCCACAGTCCAACTGCCAAACCAAGAGACTGAATCAGGAGATGGAGACGGCTCTGCGATGCCTGTCATCCCGCAACCTCCTTCCTGGTCCAAACAACTGTTGTGGGTGGAATATGCCCACAACACACTCCCAAGCTTAGCTAATGGACTCTCCCCCTTCCAATGCTCCCAGGGGTATCAACCACCACTCTTCCCAGTGCAGGAGTGGGAGGCCAGGGTTCCATCAGTTCAGGTCTTCCTTCGCAGATGCCGCCACACGTGGCTTCAGGCGCGCTCCACACTGCTTCGCACTTGTGACCGCTATCGGAGGGACGCCAATCAACATCGCACCCCTGCCCCTCACTACACCCCTGATCAGAAAGATTTTTCTGCACCATTACAGGCAGGCCACCTCTGATTTAGACAAACTATGATTTTCATGTTATCACGTGAAACTTATCATGTGATAACGTGATACTGATCCTCTTTTTTTATTTTTGTGGTGTGCCAGCAATATGCCTCCATAAGTTACAATTATAATTCATGATAATTATGAGATACATAAGTTGTCATTATGAAAGAAGGCCTCCAATTTATTTGTCCTTAGTGAACTCAATGTGCTTCTATAAATTTCTACATTGCACTGATGATAATAATAACAGTAATATTCCAACATTCAATTTTGCAATCACAATAATTAAGACAAATTCCTGACGCCGTAACCTACAGCATGGCAGTGTGCAGAAACTGATTAGATATGACTCTACATTGGTAGTAGCTTTTTAAAAAAGATTTAGCACAAAAAGGCACATAAACCGATCCTTTTGTTGAGGTAGAAGTCTCAGAAACTCAAACCAACCTTCCATAAGGTCTTCCAGCGTCTTACAGGAGTCGTCTCCATCTCCGTCGAAGCTAATGTTTCCTCCTGCGGAGGTTTCCATGGTGTCAATTTATTAGTTATTGGATATAACATGGAGTCAACAACAGTGGCATCATTGTGACATTGAAGACAGAGATAAGCAGTAAACAATAAAAAATCAGTTTAAAAGTTGAAAGAAAACAAAAAACAAACCTTCCGTGATTCGTGGAGGAATTCCTGAATAAAGGTGAAGCAGAAGTTATGAAGTTATTGATTCGTCTCAGCTTGCTGTTATATTAACCTGTGATGTCAATCTGGATTTAAACACTAGACGTATAAACACATAAAAAACAAAAGCATGCAGCGTACTCAGAGATTTGTCCATCAAATGCTCATTTATACAGTTAATTCCTTTATATTTAACATTGGAGACATCAGACATGATTTATGCAGGTGAGTAGAGACACAGTTACAGAAACAGAGTGATGTCTCACCCAGAGTCCCGCCCTCTGTGTTGATCTCTATCAGGCCGTAAGCAAAGGTGGTGTCTTTGGGAACAGTGAAGCTCGTCTCCTCCTTCGTGTTGCTCTGATGGAACAAACACAGGAGGATCACAGAGAGACATTTACACTCACACATTTCATGTGTCTCACATCAGGATAAAATCAACATGAGATTTAAAGGATAAAGGGCCATCCACACTAAGAGTGATAACTATAATGATAATGATGTGAGCATCCACTAACACTAGAGTTAGGGTTAGTTTTCTTTTTCTTTTCCTCTGTCAAAAATCTGTCCATATTCTACTCTACATGTTTTTCTTCCTGAACTTGACAGGTGTGACCCCGATCATCAGCTGGTTAGAGGTTAGAGGAAGAAAAAAACACAAATACTCACCGACAGCAACATCTTGAATATGTTACTCAACATCGCCCAAAATGAACCGCACTTTCCAGCTTTGACATTAAATGTGACAGGAGTGGTGTTGTAGACCGTCTGGTAAACACAAGCCAGCTTAGCTTTCTTTAGTTTGAGGTCAGTCAGCAACTTCATCTTTATCTTCCTGTAAAGACAGTCAGAGAACACAGACGAAGAGGAAGTTTGAGGATATTAAATGTAATGTGAGAATATGGAATGAAACATATATGAAACCACACTGACTCTATCTTTTGTTTCTGACAGGTAACAGGTAGCTGGAGTGTAGTCAGTAAATATTTTCAGCATTTACTGTGTAATATTATTTTACAACAGAAAATAGATATAATAGTTATTATTTTATCGTCATAACGGACAAATGTTTAATTGAAGTATGTAGTTGCAGAATGTTTCCTACAATAAATATATGCTTGTGAAAATATGTAGAGATGTGATTAATGTAAATAAAAAGTGCCGACTAGAACCTGACTCATAAATATCTCAGTCGATATTGGCCTGTCAACCATTTTTCTAAAAGTTTTTTAAGGCAGCCTTTATTATATATCTTTGTTACAAGTGTTTGATAACCAAATTTGAGGGATCATTGCAAAAAATGTGTTTATGTACAGTACATATTCTGTGTATATATGAGATTATGAGATTATATTGGAATTCTTTTACTCCCTAATATCTTTTTCAGCATCAGCCACAAATCCAACATTGATCACTCTGAGACAAACAGAAACATACTTGTCTTCCATTCTCTCCAATTGATTGGTGTCCACTGTCTTTTTCTTCAGAGTGAAGGATGACGCTCCGTCCACAGTGTCCATCGATGCAGTCACTTTCAGACTGCTTTGAGTTGCATCAGCTCCTGCTGCTACAGAGCCTCGACCACCTTTGTCTCTCTGGATCTTAAAATCCTCCACCAGAACCTCCTCTGTGAAATCTGCAGGGACATTGTACTTCAGTATTTCTGAACTTTTTCTGTGCATGCATGTTTATGTCATTCACACTATAGTATATTCACTCAAATATTGTATTGATGTACACTTTGAGATATTTTTACGTTGAGTATTTCCATTTTATGCTACTTAATACACACATATTACATGATGGCTATAGTTAGAAGTAAGACTTTATAGTAAAAAAACATGATGATCCTATTCAATACAAATAATACGTTTGTCCTTTTACTCTAACACTTTAACTACATGAAGCTGATGATGCTTTAATTTTAAGTGCAAGACTTTGAAATGTAATTAAGTAATTTTATACTGTGTTTTTGGTATCTTTACTGCTCTTCACATGTAGTTTTATGTCAGAAAACACACCTGGGTTAAAGTCCGGTTCCTCCAGCAGGTGGAGCAGTGTTTTATTGATGATCCCGTACCTGGGGATACCGAAGAAGTTCCTTCTGACTCTCACTAAAGTCAGCATCTCAATCTTCTGGTTGACATTTCCATTGTAGTTAAGATCCTTCTCAGCACCCAGATGCTTCACAACTGTTTTGGATATATCTCCAAACATCTTTGTGGACACAAAATCACAACAAGTCTCTGTTACTACTTGTCAAACAGAAACTGGCAAGTAGGAAACTGTTTAAAAACCAAAGTTTCAGATTTGAACTCTTAAAAAAAGACAAAAATCCAGGCAAGCAAAGCAGAAAGATCACTGCATGAACAGAAGAAAATCTACACCGAGAGTCTTTACTGTGTTTCCTGTTAAGTTGAGCCGCACACACACACACAGCTGCTTTCTGAGTTGGAGTTTGACTGAGGGCGGGGCTCTGACAAGGAAAAATACACACACACACACACACACACACACACACACACACACACACACACACACACACACACACACACACACACACAGTCAAAGCGTTAGAAACAGGAAACTCAGGAACTTATTCTTCTGTTTTTTGTGAATGTGTCTGCACCCAAAGTGTGTGAAGGAGAGATATCGCAGGTCCTTCCTCCCTGCAACTGTCAGATTGTACAATCAGGACTGCTCCCAGTAAACCACACAGACCTATGACCTGGACATTTTCACAACTTCAGTTCAACTGTGCTATATATATACTGCATATATTTCTTAATCTTATTGGAGAAAGATGATATTTATTTTAGTATGAATATGAATGAATGACTGTGCTTCAGTCAAAAAGGCCTATATTGCCATCTAGTGGCCGTTTTAAAAAAACGCACCAACATTTTGTCTCATGATTCTTTGCTCTTTGATGTTTTTCTTATATAATTATCATTATTTTAAACAAAGTGGCTCCATGATTTCCTTCACATAAATTATACTGGACTATAACTTATAATAATGATTAATAAGGTAAAAAAGGTTAATTACAAAGTAATTTCATAGAATACACCCTGTAAAACACATGTAGTACATATATGTAAAGTGTTTTGTTTTTTTAAATGAATAACTGAATTTTGGAAACTTTCTCTGGACAAAAAAACAATAACTGTGAATTAACAGAATTTATTCAACTTGTTTTCTACTTATTTTTTAGTCTTTATTTTACTGGGACAATATTTATGTAAATGGTCAGCAAAAATGTTTCAAAAATAAACTAAAAACATCAAAAAAGATATTGAAAAAAAGTCAAAAGGACAATTTAGACCTTAAAATTAATGTATGAATGTTTATGTAAACATGAATAAGAATAAGTGTTGCAGAATGTATTTTAAAGAATGAAAAGTAAAAATATTCATCAGACAAAGTGGCTTTCTAATATTGATTATATATTATTGGAATATTAATAGTGATTCATTGTAGCCTTTAATGTGGTGAATGCAGAGATTAAAGATGTATACTGTTGCATAGTCAAAATTAATATTTCATAAACTGATCATATGTGTGATGTTTAAAATGTCGATCTGAAAATCTGTGAAATAAATGTAGTGGGGCAAAAAAATAAAATAACAGTCAAATCTAAAGTACTAAAAGCAAAAGTACTAGCTAGCGACTGTTTAATAAAACTGTTTTTTTTTGTTTTGTTTTTTTAAAGTGATGTTACAATCTTTGTCTTTGTGTATAAAGCTCCACAGTATCAGAGCTGAACGACTCTCATGCAGCTCTGATTTAATGTGACTCCCAGTGAAGATTTTGCTTCACTCTCAATAGTGCTTTAAAAGAGCTCAATCGTAAGCACAGGAGAAGTGTTTTTAACCTGGATTTTAAAATGTTCACAGTTGGGGCTGATTTGAGTTCTGCTGGTAGTTTGTTCCAGTTGTTGATGAATAATAATACATTCATTTCAGCATTAGAATAATTAGAATATGTACTTTGGACTATGCTTTTGTTGCTTATCATGCTTTTTGTTTGTGATTCTGACTTTGGGTGCTTAGCCAAGATAGTGTTTACCACTGGCCAATTGGTTAATGAATGAGACCAAAGATGTGATGCTGGGTCTCACCAGATGCCCACATGTCTCAAGACTCTAACAGAGGAAGTCCTCAAGAAACTCAACTTCCCACAGTCCTTTGTTCTTTACACTGCATCACTTCCCTGTGTCACAATTACCAGAGCTGCTAAATGGCGTCTGTCACTCGACTGTAACTATAGGTTATTTTTAGCAAATCAATTTATGACCAAGTGTCCTTTGTCTTGAAATGACAGGCCTGCAGCCTCATGTAAGCTTCAAATCAACTTTTAAATGCATTTTTGCAACAAAAAAAAAGGACTGCATACTGTAGATTTTGGACCCAGGCACATTTGAAGGGTTTTTTTTAATAGCCAGTATGAACAGGGGGAGTGATTACAGCACTTTCATATAAACACCTGAAGGACACTTGACAAGTTGTGGTCCTTTTCTTTAAAATGGACTCTTACATGTAAGAAGAGCAGGGTACATTATAAATGTAGTTAAGGCTGCATCAGGCTGAGTCCCTGCACGACGAGACACAGAAGCTCCAGCAGCATCTCTGGTGGTAACTCTGGTCTGTCCCACTGAACTTTCATCTCTTTCATCTTCTGATCAGTCAAACAGAGGATTTCGGCCAACCAGCGAAGCTCTCCTTCCTCCTGCAGGGAAACGGGCAAAGACTCTGGCAGTCTGGCCTGACCGTCCTCCATTAGACAACTCACCTGGACAACAAAAGAAAACACAGACAGAGAGAGAAATATGTTCCTTAATGTTGTTGTGCTGAGATCAATACAGCACAATTTGGAGTCAGTGCTTCCAGGAAATTATGAGTTTACAATTGCCAATAATTAACACAAATTCAAAAAATCTCAGCATTATTTGCAAGAGTTTGCAATTTTACGAAATTACCACAACTTTTCTGCATGCAATGGCCAAATTAACAAGCGCTTGTGATTTGGACCCAATTATCACATTTGTTGTTGTGGTAACTGAAGTAGCTTTGAGAGCAGTCGTTGCAAAATCAAATATTTCTGGCTGCAATAATTACAAACAGCCTGTGATATTCTGCAGGGACTGGCATGTAAATGTTGGTGAAGGAACAAAACAAACCACAGTTGCACATTCAGTTGAAATAGTGATCTCATTTTGCAGTCATGCAATGAAAATTGAGTTGTCATTGCATGACTGAATATTTTGGCTGCAATAATCACAAAAACAGCCAGTGATATTCTGCAGGGATTGGCATGTAAATGTTGGTGAAGGAAACAAACCAGCTGCTGGAGAACTCTCAGTGTTTCAGGACTGCAGGCAGTCAGAAGAGCAGCAGCACCGTCTGGTAGACCTGAAGAGAATAAATAAACAGAACAGAAACATCTTTATTTAATTCATCATGTGCTGTAGATTCTGTCAAATCAGTGTGCAGCGTGAGTCTGTCCTTACTGTCCATGGCTGTGACCAGCAGATGAACAGCATCCCTCTGTTTGGAGGAGGCTTCACGAAGAAGAGCCATGAATGAAGAGACACTCTGAGACTGTGGACATTCAGTCATTTCTTTATCCAACTGAAGAGAGGAAACAGAGGAGGAGATGTGTCAACTGACAGGCTGCTGCTTTCTCCCTGAACTACTGGGTCTCCAGTTAGTGATAAAGTCAGAATTTAAACGACAGGTTCAGGTTGTTTCAAGTCTTCATACAGTACTTATGTGTTTATATCTAACAGAAGACATACTTTAAATGTTCCCCTCAGACACCTCTGGATGACCACACAGAGCTTCACACAGGTTTTCACCCTGACTATGGTTTTGGACATGAGTCTTACTGTTTCCTCCAGCAGCGTGAGAGCATCTCTGTCACGCACGAGCTCACTGAGCACTTTCAGCAGATTATGACGGCTCGACTCAGGAAGTGTTGCCAGCGGCTTCAGAAGACATGCCTTTTCTGATATTTCTGCAAGAAACCCACCAGCACCTTCCATTTTAATCCACTGAGTAAAGTAGTGAAGAATTAAACACAACATAACAAAGGTCGATATAATGATGCTAATGTGCATCTGATTTAACTGCCTGTCAAGAAAAATAATAGACTGTCAAGAAGAATAAGCCGTATTTTTTCATGAGGGTTAGGTTTAATATTAAAGTCAAAAACAGCCTTCCTCTGCCCTGCCTGTATACTTCCAGACTACTTTTGATATTTATTTTTGATCCCCTTAATTAGTGTAATTGTGTAACCATGTCTAGTCTTTTCTCTTTATGTTTCCTGCATCGTATGATGTTGTATAGTTTCTGCTTAGTGACACTGCTCATAAATTGTTGTTGCTCACAACATCACAGTCCAGTTCTTCTCTTGGTGACATCCGCTTTCCAGCTGCTATACATCATATCCATCAGCATATATCAACTTCAGAACGTCTGATTGAATTAATAATAATACCATCCACAATATTCATTGACATTAATATCTCCCAGTGTCTAAAATCAAGGAGGAAATAAAAATAAATTGGAAGCAATAACCTATAAAAGCTAAACAAAAAATGCAGAGAAATTCTGGAAGGACTGATCCACTGGAGAACAGCTTTCATGAGGCAGATCATGAACAACAGGTTTTTCAGACTATGTTCCCTATCTCACTCCCCTGGCACAGTGGCAGGCAGCGCAACGCATGAGTCTTTGCTATATACAGACCAATGCGGTTGTCATTTTCCAGCCCAGCGCCCACATTGTTTAAATAGCAAATGCACTTGCACTCATCTGTACACCCACCTCAAAATGAGGTGTGGTCAGGCGCATTGTTGGCACATTGCTATTTTTAGGCAGAGGAAAGTGATTGAGCTACTGATCAACAAAAAACAGGTCTGAAGTCAACAGCGCATATTTCGCGTTATTTTAATCAAGATCATCAAGATTTTAATAGGTGGGTGTACAATGTGCGCACACTTCGCTTGTTACTCACACAGAAACAGACAGCCAGACACAAATGTGCAAAAAAAAAAAAAGGATTATATCAACATATTTTAAAAAACATAATGGTCAGTTTTAATATTTATCAGAATTAATTAATTGCAAAAATAAAGGATTAAAGTAGAATGAGCCTTCTGCTAGTGTGTATGTTTGTGGGGAGACAGGCCAGTAACTGTATAAAGGGTTAATGTGATTAAAATATTTTTTGAACAATATTAACGCATATTCTTAAGATGACATTGATTAGGTTTCCATACTTTCAGCAGTTAAAACCCTGCTGAGTTTACCTGTTGCTCCATGACTGAACAATTTTAAAGAGAACTAAATGTATATGCTACAGTATAACCACACACACCTCTACACTCATCAGACTGTTCAGTTATAACTCCATATTTTTCCTTTTTATGAATGACATGTCGGGTTAGCAGCTCATCAGCCAACTATCCTTTCAGCAAAAGTAACTCGTGTTTTACTCTTGAAACACATTGCTTGGCAAATGTGCTGTTATAATAGCATAATGCTCCTTAAAGGGAATGTGAGATGACACTCTGATTGGTTTACCCATAGACTGTATATAAGAAACCAATCACCCATTGGTTTGTGGACCGCTGCTCGGAGGCCAATAGTATCGGATCTGAGCAGCAGCACCTTGAAAATTTCAGGTGCATGCCGGGAAAAATAAAAACACGGATTCTACTTATATGGGTATCAGGAGGAGCAAGAGGACGGAGCGGGGGAGGTTTCACAGTCTACACCGGCAACCTGGTGATGCTAACCAAGTTAGCTGTTACGACTAACAATAACCACAAAACTCCGGAGAAAACTGTCGGTGTGAAACAAGTTCACGGCTATTTTCATACAGTCTATCTGTCCACGCTCCTGAACCTGTGAATCAATCAACCTGTCGATCAGGACGTAGCCACGCCCTAATGCATACCCTGTTCAAAAATGAACATCATACTGCATTGAAGAAGGCTTTAAACTAGCGATTGAGACCATAAACACATTTTGAAAACGTTTACTGAGGTTAGAAATCAAGTGAGAAGTTGGTGAATTCTCCATTGACTTGTATAGAGACGGAAGTCCTTTTGACACCAAAACGGTCGCCCCCTGGTGGCCTTTTGATAGAATGCAATTTTAAGTTACTTCCGCGTTGGCCTCATTTCAGAGGACCGGAACTCCCCTCCTGGGTTTGCCACATGTTACGCCCAAAACACACCCATAATTAATGAGGGGACTCAAGTCGGTTAAATAGCAGAATTAGATTTGGACACGCCCTAAAGGCACTTGCGCCACGGGCTTCAGGCCATGCGCTATAGATCATTAAAATAGGGCACTATGACTGATCCTGTGGTTGATGTAGAAGTCTCAAAAACTCAGGTATCTAATTTGATTTAAATGAGGTTACAGAGTGACGACAGTTAAGACTCAAACTGACCTTCCTTCAGTTTTTCCAGCGTCTTACAGGAGTCTCCATCACCATCGAAGCTGATGTTCCATGCCCATCCTGCCGAGGTTTTCATGGTGTCAGTTTATTAGTTATTGGAAAATAAGATGGAGTCAACAACAACAACAACAACATCATCAGTGTAACATTGAAGAGAGAGATAAGAAGTAAACAACAGAACTGAGCTTCTGATTTCTCAGTAAAAATCAGTTTAAAAGTTGAAATAAAAACAAAAAACAAACCTTTCCCAAAACGTATCTCTTTCGTGATTCGTGGTTTAATTCCTGAACAAAGGTGAAATAGATGTTATTAAATTATTGATCCGTCTCCGCCTGCTGTTATATTAACTTGTGATGTTGATCTGGATTCAAACACCAGATGTATAAACACACACAAAACGCCAATAGAATCTTATATTTCCAAAGGCAGATTTCACTCACCTCACCTGTCTACATATGTGATTTACAGAAGCACTGACATGATTTATGCAGGTGATTAGAGACACAGTTACAGAAACAGTGATGTCTCACCCAGAGTCCCGCCCTTAGTGTTGATCTCTATCAGGCCGTAAGCAAAGGTGGTGTCTTTGGGAACAGTGAAGCTTGTCTCCTCCTTCTTGTTGCCCTGATGGAACAAACACAGGAGGATCACAGAGAAACATTTACACTCACATAAATTAGGTGTCTCACGTCAGGCTACAATCCACATGAGATTTAAAGGATAAAGGGCCGTCCCGCTGTGTCTGCAGCTAATGAAAATAGATACTGATGAACTGTTACTGCCGTATGTTGTACAGAGATATAAAAAGAAAAGCAGAAGGTTCACAGGCGGGTGCTGATTCAGTGTGTTGATCAGAAGTAACCCTTTCCCTTACCCATGTTGTTGTCCCAATACGTCTCAAAGCAAAAACTATTGTGCCTATTCCAATCAACAGAAGATGCAATCTGTGTTGCCCTCTACACTACACTGGAGCACCAAGAACATTCTGACACTGTCATCCCCAACACCCTAGTGTCTAAACTTCATGGACTGGGCCTAAACACAATCATCTGCAACTGGACCCTGGACTTCCTGACCAACCGTCCCCAGATTGTCAGGCTGGTAAAACAAACATCCGTTTTACATTTCTATTTCTGGGAGTAAACATTACTGAAGACCTCTCCTGGGCCTAACATACAGCCACCGTCATTGGGAAAACACAACAGTGCCTATTCTTCCTGAGGAAGCTGAGGAGAGCCAGCCTGCCACAGAATCTGCTGGTTAACTTCTACCGGTGCACTGTGGAGAGTATCATCACAAACTGCATCACAGTGTGGTTTGCCAGCTGCACCAAGAAGGACCAGAGGGCTCTGCAAAGACTCATCAAGACAGCATTGTACATCACTGGGACCCAGCTTCCTGCAATTGGGGACATTTACCAAGCCTATTGTCAGGGCAGGGCCTTAAACATCATCAGTGACCCAACACATCTGAGCCACCATCGCTTCCAATTTCTTCCCTCTGGCAGGCGATACAGAACAATTCGGTCACACACTACACGACTGAGAAACAGCTTCTTCCCCCAAGTTGTTAAACTAATGAACATGGCCATGCTAAATTTTGAATATTGTTATCTGACCCTTAATGTAGTGACAATAAAGCTACTACTACTACTTACAGTTCTTCTTCTACACACACAATACTTTATAGTAGATCAGTTCATTGTTGGTTTGGATCCACACATGAAGAAAAATACAGAAAATTAGCAGAATGATCCTCATAGTATCTGATAGTGTTGTGGAATTTGTCTGAAAACACTAGGGTTAGGGTTAGTTTTCTTTTTCTTTTCCTCTGTCAAAAATATGTCCATCTTCTACTCTACATGTTTTTCTTCCTGAACATGACAGGCTTGACAGGCTTGACAGGCTTCTGATACCCCTTGTCCACCAAAGCATATCCATTGCTGGTTCTGGGCCAGTGCTTTATTTGGAAACGGTTTTCCTGTTTCGACAGACGAAGAACTGGCTCCTGGCCAAAAAAAACTGGTTCCAGAGTAGTACAAACGCGTAGTCTGCCATCGTTGTTGTGGCTTCTTCTTCTTTGTATTATTGTTGCTTCGAAGTTGGCGTGAGTCTTTAACCCTCCTGTTGTCCTCAGGTCAATTCTGACCTGAGAGGACAACAAGTTTAGCTAAAAAGGTCTAACACAGAATTGGGTGATGATTCATACTTTCTGCTATATAAACAGTCAAACCAGACCGGGTCAATTTTGGACAAAATTTGCAGCAAGACAACAGGAGGGTTAAGGGAAAGCAGCGACGTAACTGACGTATACGGTGACGTAATGATGTGGCACCCTAACCACCTCGAGCCATGGAAAAGCAAATTGGTTCTCAGCTGGTTCGACAGACTGTGACCCTGAATCTGCTGGTTAGAGGTTAGAGGAAGAAAAAGACACAAATACTCACCAACAGCGACAAATGGAGTATTTTATTGAACATTCCCGACACTAAACCACCCGTCCCAGCTTTACAAGTCAATATGACAGGAGTGGTGTTGTAGACCATCTGGTAAACACAAGTCAGCTTCTCTTCCGGCTTTAGTTTAAGCATTTCCACCATCTTTATCTTTATCTTCCTGTAAAGACAGTTAGAGAACACATATGAGAGGAGGATGAGGATGGGATAAGGGAGGAGGAGGAGGGTTACATATTGATGAAACCACACTGACTCCCTCTTTTGTTTTAAAACATTTCAGCTAAACTGTAAGAGCTCCTCTAGTGCCAGACTGGTGATGCCAATGTGCTCTTCAGAAAGATTTATAAGGCCCTTTATACTGCAGTGAGGTTTTTAATGAACATTGTTGTTGACTGCTGAGTGTTGTGGATTGTTTGATTGATGTTGATGTGGTGCTTTACTAACACTTATCTTGTAGTGCCTGAGTCTGAATGTTTCCTTGTTGTATGTTGGCTGTTTTTGTGAGATGGTGACATTCAATTTCCCCTCTAAGGGATTAATAAATTACTTCTTATCTGATCTTATATTTGCTCATAGGTCACAGGTATCTGCAGTGTAGTCAGTGGACATTTACAGCTTTTACTGTGCAGTAAATTATTTTACAACAGAAAATACATCGTAACAGGCAAATGTTTCATTAAAGTATGAAGATACAGAATGTTTCTTAAAATAAATATCTGTTTGTGGAAACATGTAATTATATCATTAATAATTGAAAATATAAAGTGCCAATTAGAGCCAAACTGACATATATTAATATATTATTATTATTATTATTATTATTATTATTATTATTATTATTATTATTAACATGTACTGTCCAGCTCGAGTTCTCCTTGATTATTATTCCAAATCATTTAGGCTGATTTAAGGCATTTTGTTATTCTCATGATAATTGACTGAAAGCTCTTTACATGTGGAAATAAAGCAGAGAAAATGGAGTCAGAGACACTCAAAGACAAACAGGAACATACTTGTCATTCATTCTGCCTCCCAGTTTTTTGGCGTCCACTGTCTTTTTCTTCAGAGTGAAGGAGGACGCTCCGTCCACAGTGTCCATCGATGCAGCCACTTTCATTTTGATTTGAGGTGCATCAACTCCTGCAGATGCAGAGCCGTGACAATATCTGCCTTTCAGGTTCTCAAAATCCACCACCAGATCTTCCTCTGTGACATCTGCAGGGACATTTTACCTCAGTATTTCTATTGCATCATTTTCATTAGATATCTTGATACGTCCTGCCAGGAATCTCATAATTTTTACTTAATATATTTTAGTTTCAATAAAGTATCTCATAATAGATAATTCTTAAAAAATGTTACTGTGTGTTTTTGATATTACACCTGGGGTAAAATCCGGTTCCTCCAGTAGGTCGGGCAGTGTTACAGTCTCAAAGATCCCGTACTTGGTGATGCCGAAGACGTTTCTTCTGACTTTGACCAGAGTCAGCATCTCAATCCTATTGTTGATATTTCCATTGTAGATGAGATCCTTCTCAGCACCCAGATGCTTCACAACTGTTTTGGATATATCTCCAAACATCTTTGTGGACACAAAAGCACAACAAGTCCCTGTTACTACTTGTCAAACAGAAACTGGCAAGTAGGAAACTTAAAAAAGTTTCAGATTTTAACTACTGACAAAAATCCAGGCAAGCAAAGCAGAAAGATCACTGCATGAACAGGAGAAAATCTACACTGAGCGTCTTTACTGTGTTTCCTGTTAAAGTCTATCTGCACACACACACACACACACACACACACACACACACACACACACACACACACACACACATACAGGTGCCTTCTGAGTTGGAGTTGAATGAGGGCGGGGCTCTGACACACAAACACAGTCTTAGTTGCAGAAACATAGTCATACAGGAAATGAACAAGTGGGGCAACTATAAAAGTCAAACTGAAAATAGAAAAGAACTTTCATAACATTCAGTTGTTTGTTATTAAAAACTTTTCAGTTTTCTTTTTAACCCCTGCTCCCCCAAACATGGAGCTGGAGCAGCAAACTAAAAGACAAACTAAATTAATAGTTCACAACTAGTTAGAGCCAAGTTATGACATTTTCTTTGTATGTTTACTGTTCTGTCTTTGTCTTTTACTTAATTTCCTTTCTTCCGAATTGAAGTTTGGATGTTTGCTTATTGCTTCTTGGATTTTCCCTTTCCCTCCCTTTCCTCAGGTCACACTCACCTCATTTACTGACTCATCCTAGAAGCAGTAATCATGGCAGCACAAGATCAAGATCAATAGAGGCGGGGGTCTACCACAGCAGACATGACCCTAGTTGCAGGATGTGCAAAGATGCTCCTGAGACAGTTCAGCACATAGTAGTGAGGTGTAAGATGCAGGCAAGAACAGCGTACATGGAACCAAGAGGCTGGCATAGTGTACAAGAAAATCTGCACTGAGTATGGGCTGGAAGTCCTGAGTTCAGACATTTTCTTCTAAACACATTAAACAGGTCATAAATGTATTTCTAAAAAAGGTGTAAAAAGCATTTCAACCATTTAGATTTGAATTGTGGAGCTAGGCTTCACAAACTGTGTTTCAAGATTTCTGTGTGTCTGGATTTAATGGGCGGGTCTGAAAATTAACCAATAGCACGGTTAAACACCGGAGCATAAACCCGCCCCTGCTGCTGTAGAGGTATAAATACATTCAGCGCACACTACTACTACTACTACAGTCTACAGTTAGCCAGTTAGCTGAGTTAGCCACCGAGCTAGCCGCCGAGCTAGCAGCTGAGTTAGCAGCAGAAAACTCTCAGACCTAGCGTCCATGTTTCTGGTAGAGGTGGTGACTTTGATTGACAGGTGACACTTGGTAGGGGGCGGGGTTTCAGCGGACTCGGCGGGAACGCCCACAGCATTTGGTAGAAGAGAAAGACTTTTACGCAACTTTGAAGCCTAATTTCATTTATTTGGGGATTTTTTTAATCATTCAAATTTGGCAGGGTGGTTAACAACACACTTTTCTGTTGTATGTCAAACTCAGAACACATATTTATTTTTACTTTACACGGACTTTAAAGTTAAAGTAAAGTGGAGTATGACCGAGCTAAGATCCTGTGGCACTTCCAGATCCAGACTGACAAACTGGTGCTGGCTAACCAACCGGACATTGTATTGATGGACAAACAACAGAAGAAAGCAGCAGTGATAGACGTAGCGATCCCGAGCGACAGCAACATCAGGAAGAAAGGAACACGAGAAGCTCTAAAAAATACCACGGGCTGAAAGAGGAGCTAGAGAAGATGTGGGGAGTAAAGGTAACAGTGGTAATGGGAACGCTGGGAGCTGGGAGCCACAAACTGGGAGAGAGGCTCCAGCAGAGACCAGGTAAAACATCTGAGGTCTCTGTCTAGGAACAGCTGAGATACTGTACAGGACCCTCAAACTCCCTGGCCTCTGGTAGAGTACACAACTTGAGTCTCACTTTAAGTCTGTGCAATAAGAATAACTTTTTTACTATCATTCAACACCAATATTACTCTTGTACGTAATGTTCCTATTCACTCTATTACTATATTTTTACTACTATTGCTTTTTTATTGCTTGTGTACTTGCTTATTATTTATTGTTCTTTATTCCTTCTGTTCATGCTCTTTCTATATTTTACTATCCACTTGCTGCTGCAATAATGTAAATTTCCCTACTGTGGGATTAATAAAGGAATATCATATCTCATCTTATAAAGCAATATTAATGAAAACTAACAATGCTATCAATGCAACAGCAGGCATACCACCACTCACATCAATACTAGCACTGCTAACATCAGACCTGTGGTGCTGAACTTCACTTTCGTAGCGCTACAAGATTATATCCATGTAGTCAGATATGTTACCATGGTTTATATTATGAACAAGAGAAGGAATTGACAGATTATCTGATGATGAAGGCGTCTGATGCACTAGTTTAAAACACCTAAAAGCTGCAGATAGAAATGCCGATGCTTGCTCATGTGGGAATGTTGGGTCTCTTTAATTTAAATGTAAGTACGGTCTAGACCTGCTCAATGTGTAAAGTTATACAAATAATGATTGATTGATTGATTGATTGCTAAAAGTCAAATGTTGCGACTTCACTGAACAAACAGTAAAAATCTTCCCACAAATCTGGGAATAATAACTTGTTAATCAAACATTCTGAGTGTAAAAGTTACATTTCAGAGAGCTGCAGAGATGAGGCCATGCATCTGTGCTGATTTGATGATCGATCACTTTCTGATCATCTTTATTGATCTGGACTTGGAACAACATTCATATCTGATTTGTGTCTGTTTTGTTTCCATTTCATACAATTTCCTTTTATTTCATCCACATTTATACATTTACACATAATCAACAGCCTATATTAGACTTTTCATTTTACAGATTTCACTCAACTTAAATGAACTTTTAACAACATAATTGTTACACATGCAGCGTTGTATTGTGCTTCCGATTTTCCTTTGAGATTTTCTAATTTTTAGTAAAGATTTGATGAATTTGAATGAATGTGATTGTTTTCAGTCAAAATTGCCTGCAGTGCCATCTAGTGGCTGTTATTTTTCAAAATAGCCCCAACGTTTTGTCTCATGCTTCTTTTCGCTTTGACTCTATTTTTTATTTTTTATTTTAGTTAAATTATTAAATTATATATATTAATATTATTTTAACCAAAATAGTTCCTTGATTTCATTCACATAAATTATACTGGACTACAACTTTGGGGCAACTAAATACTAAACGATAACAAGGTAAAGGTATAAAGTAATTTCTCAGAATACACTCTGTAAAGTACAACGATTTAAGTTTAACAGGATGTAATGTGTGTGTTTTTTAAATTGTAATAAATAACTGAATTTTGGAAACTTTCTGTGCACTGAAAAGCTATAACTATTAATTTACAGAATTTAATCAACGTATTTTCTGCTCTGATGACAGAAAACACAATGATACCTTAATGTCATTTTTCAGCCTTTTTATTTTACTGGGACTCACAAAAGTAAAAGTAAAAAGTCTTGAAGAAACCCGTTAAAGAACAACTCAGACCTTAAAATGAATGAATGTATGAATGTGTATGTACACTTTAATTAGAATAGTAAAAAGCATTGGTTACAAAACTTATTTTAAAGAATGAAAAGTGAAAGTACTCATTATACAAAGTGGCTTTCTAATATTGATTATATATAATTGGAATATTAATATTGATTCATTGCAGCAATAATTTACTTGAGTAATAAATAAAATAACATAAATCTAATGTATTAAAGTTAAAAGCACTAATTCTGCAGAATGGGTGTGTTTAATCAAACAGTTTTAAAGGAAAGAGATCTTACAATCCTTGTCTTTGTGTAAAAAGCTCCACAGTATCAGAGTTGAACGCCTGCAGCTCTGATTTATTGTGACTTCCAGAGAAGATGTTGCTTCATTCAGACGTGTCAAAACCAGTTTGTGGAACAGATAAAAACCAGATGGACCACATTCCTCAGCAGCAGGAGAGTAGTGTGTGTGTGTGTGTGTGTGTGTGTGTGTGTGTGTGTGTGTGTGTGTGTGTGTGTGTGTGTGTGTGTGTGTGTGTGTGTGTGTGTGTGTGTGTGTGTTTGTGTGTGTGGAGAATCCACCCACAAAATTTGATCTACGTGGATTTTTTTATACATTTTTAAATTCTATTTTTAAGGAAGTTTTTAACAATACAATGTAAAATGCAAGGCTATGTATAGATATATTTTTGATATAGCTAAAGTACTAGATTTTATTTTTTATTGAATCAAGTGTCTAAAAGCTCTTGTATAAATATATATATATATACATATAATAGAATACATAATGTATCCAAAGCAAAGGATGGATAAAAACACACAGGAAAATGTCACATTTAAAGAAACTGAACATATCAACAACACATATATAAAGTAATTTTTTTAAAGTGTTGACAATCACTATTAGCTTGACAGAAGGTCTCTGTGCAGTTCAGAAACAGCAACTATCTCTCAGAAACATGGAGACAAAAACATGAAGAATTACAACACAGAATCTGACACATGAAGTCTGAAATAACTTCTGTCTATTTGAGTTTACACAACTCAGCTGTGTCTCCAACATTGTAAAGATAAAGTCCAGCATAGAGAGGCTGAGTGAATGTGGTCTGCACTCTGTGGAGGAGAGTCATGGTTTCAGAGACGCTGTAGAAGGACAGAATACCTGCTCTGTGATCCAGGTACACTCCGACTCTGGAGGAACCCGGACCTGAGACGGGAGTTTTAATGTTGTTAAACCAGAAATTATAACTGTTAGTACTACAATATAAAGCCCAAGATTTGTCATTAAATCCAAATATACATTCATTTGACAATTCTTTTCTTTTGATATTCTTGTACGCAACTGCTACACGAACTCCTCCTCCTCTCCGCTCCACCTCCCAGTAACAACGTCCAGTCAGACTCTCTTTACTCAGGACCTGATAACGATAAATTAATCTGTCTGGGTGACTAGAATAAGACTGTTGTTGGCTCATATATGTTACTTTTTTATTCCCCTCAGATAATAACAGCCATGTGTTTACTGTGTTTGGATCCAGAGTGATTTCACATGAATATTTTAAGAACTCAGCTCTGGTCTTGGGCTCTGGTTCTGGTTCTGACAGTAAAACGTCCACTTCAGTCTCTCTCAGTGAGATGTTTGTCCATTCATCCCTCAGAATGTCCTGTAGTTTATCTCTGAGCTCTGACACAGCTGCTGTCACATCCTCAAAGTATCTCAGAGGACGGATCTTAATGATGGATGAGTCTGTAGTGGCGCTTTTCCACTACACAGTTCCAGCACGACTCGCCTTGACTCGGCTCGCCTCGACTCGGCACGGTTCCAGAACAGACCTTTTCCATTACAAAAAAGTACCTACTCAACGTGGGTGGGGTCGTCATAGCACGGCTCCGCGAAACTGCAGTGACTTCGTTTTACACGCGACACAAAACACATAAACAATGGAGGACATTGAGGCAGTGGTGTACTTGCTGCTGTATGAGGCTTTCTGTCACACACAAAGCAAGAAAATTGAGCCGTATAGCTGTAACGCTGTTGCCGGTATTTAAAAAGCCCGGGACGGCTCATGACTCTTCCAGCGACAACTCTTCTGACCAATCAGTGGCCGGCAGTCTGTTGACATCACATTTAGTATCGGCTTGGCTCGCTTGGAACCTCACCAGAGCAGGTACTAAAAAAGTACCAGGTACCAGGTACTTTCCCTATTGGAAACACAAATAAAGCTGAGGTGAGGCGAGCCCAGGCGAGTCGTGCTGGAACTGTGTAGTGGAAAAGTCAGTGAGATGTTTGTCCATTTGTCCCTCAGGATGTCCTGTAGTTTATCTCTGAGCTCTGACACATCTGATCCGCTGCTTCACATCAGAGCTTATTTTCTGCAGGAGACGGATCAGCTGATCTTCTCACTGTCCTCCACTGCTTTATCAGCAGAGACTGGCGGCCTCCACCTCCTGTTGAAGCAGCTTCACATCTTTCTCTCTGTCCTGGATTCTCTGCTGGATGTTTAATCGACTCACCTCGAGCTCTCTCTGCCTCTCAGTCCTTTCTGCTGCAGCTGAGACTGTGTCGTGGCCTTTATGTTCATCCACAGAGCAGAGATAACAGATACTCTGCTGATCAGTACGGCAGAACATCTTCATCACCTCATCATGAAGAGAGCAGATGTTCTCCTGTAGCTTCTTCGAGGGTTTGACCAGCTTGTGTTTCTTTAATGGAGCTGCATCATAATGAGGCTGGAGGTGATTCTCACAGGACTTGA
Organism: Scomber scombrus; assembly: GCF_963691925.1. Classification (NCBI taxonomy): domain Eukaryota; kingdom Metazoa; phylum Chordata; class Actinopteri; order Scombriformes; family Scombridae; genus Scomber; species Scomber scombrus. Next base: position 24,212,772 of record NC_084984.1, read on the forward strand.
AGGCTCTCAGCTTCCACAGGCCACATCTTCAGGTCCAGCATAGCAGTGATCAGCAGGAGCAGTTTGGAGACCGGTCTTCTTCAGCTGCTCCACTAAAGCTGCTAACATGGTGTTTTTCTTCAGGACAGGCCTCGGTGTGAAGACCTCTCTGCACTGAGGGCAGCTGTAGATCTTCCTCTGATCCTCTCCATCCCAGAAGTTCTTAATACAGCTCATACAGTAGCTGTGTCCACAGGGAATAGTCACCGGATCCTTCAGTAGATCCAGACAGATCGAACAACTGATTGTTTCTCGGTCCAGCTGATCTCCTTTCTGTGCCATTTCAGCTCTCAGAGGCAACGACTGTTTGAGTTTCACTTCCTGAGAAGTGAAACAAGTTTGAACTCTGATCTAAACAACATGCGATGCTGTGATAAATGCAGCCTGATAGCTTTTGTACTGCATTACATGTTGGTTACACCCATCTTCAAACTGTAGATCTGATGGGGAGGGAACAAGTAAATAGAGTATGAGCACAGAGTGGAGCTTGTTGTGTTTGAGAGCAGGAAGAAGAGGGAGGGGTTATCAATGAGTCACTACAGGTGGAGGAGCATTTTAAATCGGGACTGTGTGTTTCACCTTTTGTCAACAATGGAGCTCATTTCTAATTTGAATACACTGCTCACCTCTGCTTTCTGGTTTTGGGATCTGAGATGAACCCCAAGTGCTCAGACTGGAGAGCTTGATGTGTTTGACAGAACAGGGAGGGATCATCAGGGCGAGGAGTACCACTGTCAATTAAGACTGTGTTTCCTCATTTACAGTGAAGTCTCACCATATTACAACTGCTTTTAATTTAGATCTACAATACTTGCTGTTATGCCAGGGGTTGCTGATGGCTCCGTATTTCTCTAACTTTTCCATAAAATCGGATCAATTTATATTTATTGATTTAGAAAAAACACCTGACTGACACCAGGGAGTTATTATACTGAAGTATTATCAGATAATTTAATGGTTTAATGATCATTTTCTCACAATAAACTTTTTGAAAGATTTTTGGTAAAACAGCTCAAATTCAGAATATCACTCAGCTTCAGACCAGTTTAAACAAACATTAACATTATCCCAAAGGACATGAATGAACCAGATCCGCTGATGGACCTTAGTTTTGATCAGTATAAATCAATTAATCTGAAAAGTGAATTTTTCTACTAGTACTAGTACTACTAGTTTACAGTTGTTGAAAAGATCCGAGGCACTCATTTAATATTTTTCATGCAGCTGTAATGTAAGGATTCGGCCACTAGGAGGCAGTGTTGGCTCATGTCAATCTGAAGCTGCTGCAGGAGTAATGCATGTTTTCTGGCTTTTACAGAGGAGGACTGTGGTGTAGTGAAGATTACACCACTAATTCCTTCCTTCCTCCCTTCCTCCCTTCCTCCCTTCCTTCCTTCCTTCCTTCCCTCCATACCTCCTTCCTCCCTCCCTCCTGTCCTTCCTTCTTCCCTCTTTCCATCCTCCCTTCCTCCTTTCCTTCCTTCTTTCTCCCTTCCTTCCTCCTTTTCTTCCTTCTTCCTCCCTTCCTTCCTTCCTTGACTCGAGGACAACAGGAGGGTTAATACAAAACTCTGACTCAAAGAGAGAGGACATACATTTACACATTTAGCTAACACTTACCCAGAAGAACTTGCAATGATTGAACTTCAAATATTAATAGCACTACTACTAATAATAATACAAAGACATCTGCAGTTGCTCATTCTATTACAACTACAATTCATCCTCTGGGTAACATGAATGTGAATAGCAAATTTCATCCATCACATAGTTGTGGAGATATTTCACTCCATAAAATGAGAAAATCGTCCTCATGGTGGTGCTGGAGAGAAAGTCAGAGGATCATTGCAGTCTGAATTTCATGGTAATCCAATACCTGTAGAAGTATAGCATGATTAAAAATGTAATGACGAGAGCAGTAGACTTCCCATGAGAGAGGAGTTGTAACTGTCTGTTTATGCTTGATATTCGATCAGTGCTTTTGTCTTGATCTTGATCCTCTGACCATCAGTAACACACTGCATGCTGTGTTTTTTTTTTCTAATGTTGTGTTCTACATTAAAAACTTATGACAGTGGAAACAGTAAACACATCTTTTTCTCTTTAAAGGAATGTGTCATAGCTGCAAGATGCATTTCCTCCCTGTGGACGTGAGGAAATAATGCGTCTGTTTATCGTTTTCGCAGCAGGAGGGCAGGACAGGATTGATCGCCTTATGTGACCGATCAATAATGCTGTCAACACCCTGACTTCATTATAAACTGACCCTCAAACATAATGCGTCAGCACCTAAAGAGTAGGAGGCTGTCACACACACAAACTGCAGCTCTCACAGACTCTCAGAGGAAGCCTCATAAACAGCAGAAACCCCTTTTCAGCTGCTCACTCCAGACTTTCAATGAAGATAAAGCTATTTGTTTTGTATGTGTGGGTATCTGTGCTTCCCCTGTTGAGCATTAAAAAAGGTCTTACATCACTATTGATGCAAAAGCTTTCTTGGAACTGCTCAGGGCTTTGAAAAACTGACCAGTGTCGAGTTCACAGCAGACACAACTTGTACTTTAGTATTCAGTGATTCCCAGCCAGGCGTACTTGAACCTGAGGGTACATTCAGTGAGGAGCACTGAAGGAGACATTCAGTAGTTAGGGGAGAAAACTAAAAGCTCAATTATTGAACTCCCCTAAATTCAACTAACCAAACCAAAAAAACTGAAATTATAATTTGAATAAAAACAATATATCCACATATTTGTGCAATAGAGGGAAATGAAAAGCTAGTTATGATTGTAATATTGGTCCCATGCAAATCTATAGGAAATTTTACAATAACCAGCAAGTTTCCAGTTGACCACTTATCATCATATGTTGCAAATGAAAGATCAACATTCAAGAACCTTATACTGTCATTGAGCAAATATGAAGACATTACAACTACATCAACCTCAAATGGTGTATTTCTATTTAAGAAAATAAAATAAACTTGTAGCAGCTCTGTTCACTTATACAGTAATATACTAATATAATATACTTATAATGAATTTTAACATCTTTTTTTACCCTTTTTATATTATTTAGGATTCCTTAATTCTTTGCATATTTTGATTGTTATGCACCTCAACACGTGGCAAATGAACCAGTTTCTGATTCTAAGTAATTATAGTTTGAACAGTCAGCTAAAGGTGAACATTTTACTTCTTAGAGTTAAGATTAAATGAAGGATATCTCATGTCGCTGTGTTAAAAGGTGTCTTTCTGTTTCCAGTATCTGCAGCCCTCATAGTTTAAAAGTTTTTACAGTGATCATTGCTGCGTCCAAAACTCCACACAACATGCCATTTAATACGCTAAAACAGTATGTAGGGTTTGTAGTATATCTGAAACCATAGCATGAAACCAGTGGTATGTGAAGTGGAAATATTCTAGTATGTAAGCACTGGACACTAACGTCAGTAACGCTTTAAGCTTTGTGGTCATGGTACCCTATCATGTATTTACGTTCCCTGAAAGGTTGGATTAAACAGCAATGTCTCTTTCACTAAAGTCAGAAGCAGAAAGTATAGGATGAATTGTCGACATTGCTGTACCGCCATAAATTTCCATATCAACCTCAAACTTTAAAATTCACGAGGGTATTTATTGTTCAGTTTTACTGTCATTCTTTTTTAAAGATTTTTTCCCCAGCATAGACACTTTTATTGACAGGAAATCACAGGAGAGAGGGGGATGTGACATGCATCAAAGGTCCCCCGGCCTGAACTCGAACCGGGGCCCGCTGTGTACGTGGCAATCGCTCTTAACCACTTGACATGCGCGCCAATTTCGCAGTCATTCTTAGTAGTGAAAGTCAAAATCAAATACTTTTTCGTCTTCCGATCCACGGGAGGTTTGTGTCCCTCATGAATTCTCCATTAGTCTTGCTTGCATAAACATTTGACAAGTGTTCCGCCCCAGTAACCCACCCGCCAAGGCCTCGGAGCATTATCAATTTGATCATAACTAGAGCTCAGACAATTTTGCAACTCTCAGGAATCAATCAGGTAGCCTTCAGTCACCAGTCAGCCCGGGAACGCCCGCCCAGCCTGTGCCTTGGGAGAAAGAACGCCCCTGCTGCAGCCAGCGGGCTTTGGGTTGGACAGGTGGCCGGTGGAAACCACGCCAATCCACCACAATCGTGCAGATGGTAGCTTGGACTTACCCCCCTAAATGAGACCAAAATCACCTTCACACCAAAGGGTCTCCCATACCCTACTGAAGAGGTGAAAAGCTTAGAATGTTTCACTTTGCTAGGAATAATATATTATATACTGGCATGAGTAACCTTGCTTACGCGACTCCAACCTGCAAGGAGGCTCTCAGGAAGTGATGTTATGATCACAGCTCAGTGCGTCCAAAAAGATACACACTGCTGTTTATTCACACTAAAGTATGTCGAACGATAATGCACATATTGAGTATGTGGTGCCTAGTTGACTTGTCATGTCATGATATGTAAAACGAGTCCATAATCGCAGGCTACTGATATGTGATAATAAATGATGTCATACTTCACTGGTGTCATGAGCTATATTAGAAACAGACGTGGCTCGTGTGAGATAAACAAAAAAAAAAGAGATGTTTCTCCACTCATTTATCCACGTTTGTCCCTCTACTCCTGTCTGTATTCCTCTCTAATAAACTAAGGGACTTCCATTATATTCCAGTCATTTTCTGTTGGTGTTTGGCATTCACGGTCTCAATTTAGAAAATAACAGATTATTTTGCCTCACTGGTGCTGATTTTGTAACATACTCGACTGCCACCATCTTGTTTATGTTTCAGCAGTATCAAACCGACGTCTCCTTGCTTGAATCGGCCTCCAAAAACTAAATCTGCCTCGTTACTCATTGCCTCATCACAGATGAGATGCTATAGAGTGTGCATTTGTTTTATGTTTGTTTCTTGTCATTTTATTCAGCTGCCAGCCACTTAATGACACAAATGTGTGTTTTGCTTGTTGGAACTTGTGTGAAGAAGAGTTGTTTTTAAACCAAAGTCTCCCCAGCTGAGTCATAATGAAGTATAAAGTAAATAAAAATGGGGGTAGTGGTGAAGAGACAGGAGGGAGAGAGGGAGGGTGGGGGGCTTCTTCTGGAGGTTGCCCTCAAAAGACCCCCCTGTGCCTGGTTTCTGATGCGTTCTCATGGAGGCGAAGTGAAAACTGAAGCCCATGGTGATCAGGAGCCGAGCCAGACAGCTGCACACTGCCAGCTCACTGAGGCTGATTACACAATTTACCCAAAAGTTCATCCACAAGAGAGGAGTGTGTGTGTGTGTGTGTGTGTGTGTGTGTGTGTGTGTGTGTGTGTGTGTGTGTGTGTGTGTGTGTGTGTGTGTGTGTGTGTGTGTGTGTGTGGTGGGGGGTGTCTGTCCTATCTATCCTACTTTCGGGGACTCATTTCAGATTCAACACCATTTCATTGGGGAAGACTTGTCCAATTGGGGACAAAAGCTGTGTCCCTAATTTGGAAAGCGCTGATTTTTCGGTCAGGGGTTAAGGTTATGGTTAGGTTAATTTAAGGTTATGGTTAGGTTAAGGACATGGTTAGTGTAAGGTTTTGGTAAAGGAAAGATTTAGGCAAGTAGTGGTAATAGGAACAAATCTAATGCCCTGTTTACACCTGCCTCAGGTGAGCTGACAAGTGGACATATTGCTAATTGCTGTTCACATCTGTCTCCATTATTCATCTCGAGCTGAGCACTTTGTTGCTGCCTACATCACTTCTGCTAGAAAGTCAAAGGTCTCTGCTCACAGTTATTACGTCAGTCAGACAAGCACCAGACTTGTTGTTAGTGCTAAAGAACTAGGTCTGGGTATTGGTACTTAAATGCTTTTAAGGTATCAGCTGAAATAAATTGATATCAGGTAGTATGGAAAGGTTTCCCGTCAAACGATACCTGCAATCGATCGTTTTTGCACCCAGAGCTAGAAAATATTACTACTTGTAGGGACTTGTTCACAGCCAATCAATGCAAGCATTCTTGGATTTAATGCGACATGTGATTGGCCCACTGCCACGCTAAACGCTCTAAAGTGTGGCTACCCCGGATACAAGTAAGTGCACAGAATGTGGAATGGGTATCAAATGAAGTACTCAATTGGTATTTGGTATCACTTTAAGGGTACTTGGATTGGTACTGGTATCAATATTTTTTAAATGATACCCAGCCCTATAAACAGCTAATAAAAATGTTTCAAGCAACCCCAACCAGTCACAGCAGATGGTGGCCACCGAGAGCCTGGTTCTGCTGGGGTTTTTATTCCCATTAAAGGGGAGTTTTTGTTTGCTGCTGTCACTTAGTGCTGCTCATGGGGGAATGTTGGGTCTCTTTAAATGAAATTAAAGAGTACAGTTTGACCTGTGGTCCGTTCCATAAAGCAAGCTCGGAAAAGCGGTGCTTATTGTCTAACACCTGACTTAAATGAGCCTAACAAATGCGGTTCCATAAAGGCCAATCCACGTTCATGCAATCAAACTAATTCAAGACAGGCTCGAGTATTCAGACTAATTGCATGTGCACGAAATTCACAAGCAGCCCATGACGTCGAACACAGATCAAACGGATTCACAATGACAAAATCCATCACAAAAGAGGCACAGAGCAGCAGCAGTCTTCAGCACACACTTCTGCTGGAGACATATGAAGAATTTAAACATATGATCATAAAAAAACAATAAATAAAATCAGAGAGAAAGGCTGGCAGGAAATTGCTAATTGATTGAATGGATCTGATCTGTCTCTGAAGGTGCGCTCTTGTTGCAGTGCCCTGCGTACTATAGCAGCTCTGTCATGGTCAAGCTCCTCAATCAAGGGACATGCTATGACTAACAGGGAAACAGTGCATGGGTTGAGGTCGTTATATAGACTGGACCTTAATCAATTAAGAGAAAAGGGAAACGCCTAGACATGCATAAAACAGCACTTCCTACCAGGAAAACAGCAGTTAAATCTCTTGTCCAAATATTTTTGCAGTTGTTCAATATTTATGAGGCTGTTATTCTGTCAGGCCTTAATGTTCAATTTTATGAACACACACACACACACACACACACACACACACACACACACACACACACACACACACACACACACACACACACACACACATTAAGCATTAGTACTCGACTATATAGGGCTATGTATGAATGTATATATATACATGAGTATTAAGTTGACCATATATATATGTATGTATATATTCATATGATTAAGTCGACTTTATGTGAACTTTGATTTTATTTTTAAATCATGGTGATGAAGCCATATAATATATCAAATCATCTCTTTTCTTTCAGGCTAAGCCTGACAATTAGCCTGGTCCAGACCAGGTTAGTTTTCCAGCATAAGTTGCCATGTTAACTGAGCTTGCTTTATGAAACCGAATCTAATGAAATAAACCTGGCTTATTTGGTAACCCTGCTTTTCATGTAGAACAGGGCCCTGCTCTACATGAAAAGTGCATTAAGATAACTTTTGTTGTGATTTTTTCTTTTATAAATATAGAACTAATATACATATACAAACTATTCCAAGTGTTAAAATTACTCCAACACACGTACCAACACATGTCTGTGCTCATCTTCATTTTCTCAACTGTCGACCAAAACAACTGCCACGTCCTGCACTGATGACATGTTTTCCTGCATCAGGACACATTAGCGTTTACATTACAAAAAAATATGTGATCAGGTCACCTCAGCAAGTGGTTTGAGTGATCAAATCACAATGTGTGTCAGGATCATTTACACTTGTATTTAGCTGTTGTTAACGTCAGGTGTAAACAGGATCACAGTCTATGTAACGTCCCCAAAAGTGCTGTATGTGTGTGTGTGTGTGTGTGTGTGTGTGTGTGTGTGTGTGTGCGCGCCTCATGATAAAGCACAGAGGACTCATTCACTGATGTCTCCTGGTTCCAATTTGCGAGGAGCTGGGCGGGGGTCTCTCCTCCAACTATTGTCTTTCTGACATTAGATTGCCTAATCAACCTCATCCTGCTCTGCTCGCCTGATTCATTACTGTTCATACATTCGTCTTCAAAAACCCAACTTGATCCTCTTGTACTTTTACTTCTTTTGTAATATAATACAAGAAGAAGTGAAAGAAACAGATGACCATCCAGCTTAGCTTCAATATTAATAAAACATCCCTCTAATGGTTTGAAAAGGGTTGGAAAATGACACACGGGACTATATACTAATTCATCATTTATACACCATAATCATATATAAACTATTACAGCAGCATCCACATAACACCAAACTACACAATAGTCTAAAACAGTAAGTTATTTAAAAGAAAAAGTGATAATTTATCAAACTTTTACTTTTTTACAGTGTTATCATATATAAAACATCATTTTTTAAATATTGTACTTGTCAAATATAGACTACATTTATTCAGGAGCTTTAGTTACTTTTCAGATAAAGACTTTCCAAGTTAAACATATCATGTAACATCAACATTAAAAATACAATATGATGCGTTTATTATCTATATTAAAGTTCCCAACAGTACTAAATTGCTAAGATTAGCTCCAGTTTGATAATGTTACATGCTGTTTGTACAAAATGTATTTTAATTTTAATTTGTTTGTTTGCGGTAAATTTGGTTCCCTACTGATTGTCTGGATCTTGATAATGTTAGCAGCAGCTATCCGGATGTCCTGTGTCACAGAAACATGTTGTTTTTTAACATGAAACTGTTTTATTCCATGTTTTTTACTGGTTTTATTCCCTGTGTTTGTTTTGGAGAAAAGGTAACCTCTGTGGATAATTCGGCTCCTGGTCAAAAACCTCCTGAACAATTGGCACTAAAAGAATCCTAACTGGGAGAAGCCGTTTTTTTAACAATGAAAGCTTTTGTTATTGTTATGATGGGAGCGTGTCTATATTCCCTCAGTTTAATAATAAAATAAAGACTTTCACCTGTCTTTCAAGCATTTTCATAGATAAAAAAAATAGGGGGGGGGGCTGGTTAAGGGGAGGCAACAACACATTATGTACGTTAGGGAATGGCCATAACTTTGCTGTGGGAATGTAGGCCATTTATGCTCAACGTTAAATACGGATACGGATACGGACGGAGCCTTCTGTCCGTGCTCCGCGTTCATTTCGTCCGTATTTCTGCACGTTTCCATAAAGCTTACGGATACGGGCCAAACGGAGCAGTGCCACCAGAAACCATGGGGGGCAGTGCTGCTGTCACTACCCGATACGTAGCTCTAGTGAGACACGAAGAAGAAATAACAATGGCGGAACTTTTTGAGGAAAGGTTGTGCGAGTTGGTTAGAAAATTTAAACATATCGTTTTTGTCTTTTATGCAAGAGGTACATTACCAATATCTCCTCCACAGTCGCTATGTTTGTTTTTGAGTTTGTTGTTGTCATAAACGTTTGACTCTGTGCTGCCCCCTGGTGGATGTATTGGTTAACATCCATGCCAACGTAAAGGACACATGGAAGTATGTGATCAGTGACGGCAACATTGTTTGAAAAGGACGTATACATTTTAGTACGTACGTTGAGCATAAATGGCCTTTTACTCTTGTGTGGACTTCCTGGAGACAGTTTGTGACACCATCAAACCATTTTTTTTTTTAGAATGACGACCTTCTTGGCTGTAAATGCAGCTAAAATGATCCTGTTGTTGATCAGATAGATAAAACACGATTTTTATAAGCAAAACAAAATAGGTGGAAAGGTAGGAGGATTCATTTGCGATATGGATCTGAGAACTCTAGTTTGTGTTTTGGAGAATAATATTTATCTTTAACCATAATCCTTCGGTTTATGGCGTCATCTTTTGCTGAAAAAGACACATCTGATTTAAAATTTCTGGCATTTCTGATGAAGCCCATTTGCTGTGTTGGTTCATCTGACATCAAACAGATACAGGAAGCTTTTCCTCAGACAGACTTATGGCGCTTTTCCACTATACAGTTCTAGCACTAGTCGACTCGACTCGGTTTGGTACCAGGAACCTTTTCCATTACAAAAAAGTACCTCCTCAACGTGGGCGGGGTCGTCATAGCACGGCTCCGTGTAACTGCAGTGACTTTATACGTGACACAAAACATATAAACAATGGAGGACATGGAGGCGATGGTGTACTTGCTGCTGTATGTGGCTTTCTGTCACACACAAAGCAAGAGAAGAGAAACAAATCGCTGTAACGCTGTTTGATTCTTGTGTGGGATGGCTCATGACTCTTCCAGTGACTCTCTGACCAATCAGTGGCCGGCAGTCTGTTGACGTCACATTTAGTATCGGCTCGGCTCGCTTGGAACCTCGGCAGAGCAGATACTAAAAAAGTACCAGGTACCAGGTACTATCCCTGATGGAAACGCAAAAAAACCTGAGTAAAGTCGAGCTGAGTTGAGTCGAGTCGTGCTGGAACTGTGTAGTGGAAAAGCGCCATTAATGACGTTGCTGCTTTAGCTGAATGTCCAAGCTCTCTGACTACAGTTCAGAAGATTAAATATCCATAATACTGTACCTGCCATGTTCCAGTTTTGGACCCTTGACTCCCTCAGAGTCTTCTGCCCCTCATTCAGGGCCCCTGCTTCTAAAACTAGGCCAGCCCTAATGAACTTCACTGCCCACATTTATGGACTGTTTTAACTGCCTCCCCTGTGAGAGAGCGGGAAGAAGAAGCGCTAATGTTTCTTTTTCAGCAACATCACAGCTGAAGTGTAGAGTGAAAAGCTTGAATGAAAATTCGGCAAAGAGCGAGTGGGAAACATGGTTGTCGAGGGTGAGAACAGCAAGTATCGAGCCTCCTGTCGAACAAACAAGCATCTTCCACATCTTTTGATGTTTTAAACTCTTTGCACTGAAAGAATTTGCACAATAAATGTCAATGTTCATACCCTTTAATCTCAAAATCATAACTTTGTCAAACCAGACCGTTTGACACTCAAATGTGTTAAAGATCAGCATCAGTGAATCTAGTTTGAAGAAGTTTAGACATTCAAATTGAATTACTGCTGTCACGGATGATGAAGAGCTATTAATGAAGGGAATTAAAGAGGAGTAAAAACACCCACCTAAGAAGTTAAAGTTTCTACTGAGACTATAAATGTGTGCTTTGAGTGGAAATATAGCATTATTTCAACTTGTTGTTTTGGGTTTTTTTTGCTGTCATAAATCTGGTGGTCATTAGTGGTATTACATGTAAATAATCTCCTGTATGTGTGCAAACTGAGTTATTATTGTAGATTGTGTAATTTGTAGGACCTCCTAGTCTGTTCACACACACACACACACACACACACACACACACACACACACACACACACACACACTAGATTTCAGTGGTCATTACTTGAAAGCCAACAAAGCCATGTGGCTGAACATACTGGCCAAACAGCCTCATTAATGTCACCAGGATTTACTCTCAGATGTAGAACTGCAGCCAAGTTGTGGTGAGAACTTTTGTTCTGGATCGATTGGGTTTCTCATATTGTGAAATGCTCTTTCTACATTTTAAGATCCACTCATGTCCCTGGGAACGTAACACTACAAACTGAGCTGAGCACGTCAGATTAGTTTAGTTCATTGCAGACGGCTACAGGGATAAACAATGCGTACACTCAAAACCATACATAGACATATTCCAGCACATAAACTAGCAGTCTAGTGCTCGAGTCCAGCCCTTGGATCCAACTCAGTCCTAATTTTCAGGACTTTTGACTTGACATGGACTCGAGTGTTCACTGCATTCAAACTTGGAAGTTTAAAATGAGTACTCGGACTCAGACTTAATTTGGCTTAAGATATTGATAGCTATATATTAATCTATATATCTTAGATCTGACCCTGATTAACCCTTCTGTTGTCCTTGAGTCAAGGAAGGAAGGATGGGAGGGAGGAAGGATGGATGGAAGGAAGGGAGGAAGAAGGAAGGAAAGGAGGGAGGGAGGAAAGAAGGAAAGGAGGGAGGAAGGAAGGAAGGAAGGATGGATGGAAGGGAGGAAAGAAAGGATGGAAGGGAGGAAGAAGGAAGGTGGGAAGGATGGGAATGAGGGAGGAAGGAAGGAAGGGCGGAAAGAAAAGAAGGAAGGAAGGACGAAGGAAGGGCGGAAAGAAAAGAAGGAAGGAAGGACAGAGGAAAGAAGGAAGGAAGGAAGGTAGGAGGGAGGGACGAAAGAGAGAAGGAAGGAAAGAAAGAGAGGAGGGAGGATGGACAGATGGAAGGAAGGAAGGGAGGAAAGAATGAACAGTCAATTTGACCCAGGAGGACGACACGAAGGTTAAAGCACTTTGAGCTGCATTTCTTGGATGAAAGGAGCTTTACAAATAAAGTTATTATTATTATCATATTAATACCACAACATTATTCAATTTCATGCCAGGGCAGACAGGTTTGTTCCACCTACTTGCAGTGCTAGCCATCTCTTTTTAAGAAGTGTATTAACCTAAATGCCCTCAATAGATGCCCATGAAGTTCAGAGACTTGCTATAGAAACATCTGTTTTCTGCAGGCATCCATGTTTTCTTGAGCGCTGGGCTTTTAAATCGGACTTGCGATGGATTGCAGCATAACTGCTGAATACGAGATTTTTTTTAGTTATAAAAGCAAGTGGATCAGAGGCTAGACAATAGTGATGTGTCGTTTGCGAACGAGCCGGCTCTAAGAGCCGATGCTTTGTAGTGAACGAGAAGAGCCGATGCCCGTCGGAGAGAGCCAAATCTTCAGCCTCCTGCTCAGCAGTCCATTTGGCTGAGAATCCATGCAGGCAGGGGCGGGAGTTTATTTTGATTGGCACACCATTCGGCCAATCACATGCGAGGACAGACTAGGATCCATTATGTGAAAGAAGGAAGGGGGGCAAACGCTCCAAAGACAGTGAGTGTAGTGGTACAGGCCAGATATACACAGCAGAGACAGAGACAGAGGAGGATTTGAGTGCAAGCATGTCAATGTGTTCAGTTGTTCTGTGTTCAGTTCAAGGTTTTTCAGGTGTTTAAAGGTTTGATTAAAATGTTAAACAAAAATAACTGTATTTTTTTTGTAATGAAAAAAATGCATACAAATAAGGCTTTTATGAAAACACTGAATGAAAACTTGCTTACCAATACACAAACCATTCATAATTGCTAAATCAGGCTAAAATAGAACACTAAATGAAGAGCCGTTTGGGAGCCGTAAGAGCTGGCTCTTCTAAGGGAGCCGAGCCAAAAGAGCCGAATCTTTGAAAGAGCCGGATTGCCCATCACTACTAGACAAGAAGTGACGTTTGGTTCTTCTTATTATTATTATAGTTTTTTGGTGGTGGTGGGCGGTTGCATTACTGCCATCTACTGGATTTAAACTAAAATCTGATAATTAAAATGATAATAACCCTTTCCTGTCTTTGTCTTACTCTGCTATACATCCTCTATTTGTCAGCTCTTTAAGAGATTCTAAAGGCTTCTCCAGAAACTTCCACAACACTCAGAGCTGTCCTCACTTCATTTATAATTATGTCAATTGTCTCAGATTTTACAGTTAATTACCTCTGTGAGGGGGCTGATCCTTACACAAGCACAACTCATCGTCTGATTTGTTCTCCTTACCATAACATTTCTTAGATCTAACAGCCTCCATTATTCACTTTGGACATTCAGCCTCCCATGCTGAATGGTTTCTTTTCCAGAAAAGACAGTCTGATCTTTCTCACAGTCTCCTTCACAATCATTCTCACCACATTTACCACATGTGGCAAAATCACTCCTACATACAAACATACTGTGAGCAAATTTCCAGCAATTCTGGCACTGAAGATGTTTGGGAATATACTGGATTACTAAATATGGCTCTTTATTGGTCAACAGTACAAATGTGTGTGTCAAAAAACGGAAGAAGTTCTCAGATCTTTTGCTTCAGTAAATGTACCAATACAGCAAAGTAAAAATACTCCATTACAAGTAAAAGTCCTTCATGAAAAATCCTACTACAGTAAAAGTTCTGCAGTATTATGAGCGATGTCGTGTGCAGTATTACGTTAAAAGTACTGCAGTATTATGAGTGATGTAGTATGCAGTATTACGGTAAAAGTACTTCAGTATTATGAGCGATGTAGTATGCAGTATTACAGTAAAAGTACTGCAGTTTTATGAGTGATGTAGTATGCAGTATTACAGTAAAAGTACTGCAGTATTATGAGTGATGTAGTATGCAGTATTACAGTAAAAGTACTGCAGTATTATGAGTGTAGTATGCAGTATTACAGTAAAAGTACTGCAGTATTATGAGTGGTGTAGTATGCAGTATTACAGTAAAAGTACTGCAGTATTATGAGTGTAGTATGCAGTATTACAGTAAAAGTAATGCAGTGTTATGAGTGTAGTATGCAGTATTACAGTAAAAGTACTGCAGTATTATGAGTGATGTAGTATGCAGTATTACAGTAAAAGTACTGCAGTATTATGAGTGTAGTATGCAGTATTACAGTAAAAGTACTGCAGTGTTATGAGTGATGTAGTATGCAGTATTACAGTAAAAGTAGTGGTTTGGTCCCTCTGACTGATATATTATTATATATGACATCATTAGATTATTAATAGTGAAGCATCAGTGTTAGAGCAGCATGTTACTGTTGTAGTTGCTAGAGGTGGAGCTAGTTTACACTACTTTATATACAGATAGCTAGTTTAGCACTTTTGTGGCATTAAAGCTCGAACAAACACTCACTTAAAACACCCATTTGACTGACGAAAAGCCATCACTGTATACGATCAACGTTAAATATTCTACAACTGAGTAGCACTTCAGTGTGACACAGAGCTGCAGAGAGACTACAGAGAGCTACAGTAAGTTGGTTAGGACTTGTCCTCGGGCTGAGACACCAGGAAGTGCTCGTTACCTACAGATTGAGCTGGAAGTCATTACTGCAGGATCCAGCCTCGAATGCTTGACTCATGCACACTTTCATGCACATGTGTCTGCTGAAGGCTATTAGGTGTGGGCGATGCTAAAGACAGGCGGAAGGAAGGATCCCTGAGTCGACCAGAGGAGGGAGAGATGAAAGTGAAGAGTTACGGTTAATGACGGAGGAGAGGAGATCAGAAACTGTTAGGAGAAACTATTGGAGCTAATAAGGCCTTGCTGTCTGGTTGGGCCCTCTGGTGACGCTTGGCACTAACGGGAAACCTGTTTCTGTTTATCTGATGAGTCCCAGCGAGTTCTGAAAGCTCTGAGTGAATAAAATGGACAAAAGATGCAGAAATGTGGTCTACATTTTGTACCATATCAATAAAAACAACTCAATTTAATTAATGTGTAGGTTTCCATCCAAATGCAGTGCAAATTTTAACTGAACTTCCAGAATATCGTGTTAATGCTTGTGTATATCCACTGCTGTTGTGTAACTAACAGGAGATAAACAGCAGGTGGTGTTAATTGCAGAATAGTGACGGTTTGTTTCATTTGAGGAGGAATGCAGATTTTTGGCATTTTCACTCAGGTTTTTTAATGCACAAATTGAAAATGTGCATAAAAACAGGTGAATGGTGGATGGAAACACGTTGAACCTTTACAAACACCGCCAACTTAGCCTTATGCAAACTGGTTGCAACCAGACCGGTCTTAATCATTGCCTTACACACTCATTTCAAGAGGAATGCAGATTTTTGCCATTTGTAGTCAGGTTTTTTTTTAATGCACAAATTGGAAATGTGTTTAAAAACAGCTGAATAGTGGATGGAAACACATTGAAAGATGTTGAATGGTTGTAAAGAGGCCGACAGGTTGGTCAAACTGGTTTGAAAATGAGAAAATTAAGGCAACATTAAATTAAATATTTCTACACAAAACACCACTCTGCTCGTTCCTCTTTAAAGGCCAGCTGATTTAGACTTAAGTTTCTCTTCAGGGTAACAGTTTATAATTCTGGGCAAACAGAAGAGACATAAGATCAAGAAAATATCTCAGATACAACCTGCGGCTGGATTACAGATAGTTCTCAATAGCAACAATTATTCGATTATGTGATAGGTTGATCGGAAGAATATGAATTAAAAATTATTAAAGCAATAGTGCCAAAACTTTGCTCATTTCAGTTTCTCAGATGTGATGACTTCATTTTTCTTTTTTATGTGTATGGGACAGGCGGGAGCTCCGCTCCTCTGAAAAGAGGCTAACGCGGAAGTAACTTAAAACTGCATTCTATCGAAAGGCCACCAGGGGGCGACCGTTTTGATGTCAAAAGGACTTTCCGTCTCTATACAAGTCAATGGAGAATTCACCAACTTCTCACTTGATTTCTAACCTCAGTAAACGTTTTCAAAATGTGTTTATGGTCTCAATCGCTAGTTTAAAGCCTTCTTCAATGCAGTATGATGTTCATTTGTGAAATTTTGGCCTCTCTGATTTTATATTTGACGATAAAGCAGGATACGCATTAGGGCGTGGCTACGTCGTGATTGACAGGTTGATTGGTTCACAGGTTCAGGAGGGTGCCTCATGCCCCTCCTGATGCCCATATAAGTAGAATCCGTGTTTTTATTTTTCCCGGCATGCACCTGAAATTTTCAAGATAGCGCTGCTCAGATCCGATACTATTGGCTTCCGAGCAGCAGTCCACAAACCAATGGGTGACGTCACGGATGTTACGTCCATTTCTTATATACAGTCTATGGTATGGGACAGTAAACTGAATGTCTTTGAGTTTTTGACTGTTGGTCAAACAAACCTTTAAATACGTCACCTTTGACTTTAATTGTAAATGTAATTTTTCACTAATTTCTTACATTTTAGAAACAAGACAGTTTGGTTTGTGTTGGGATTTACTGTATATGTGACTAAACCAAGGAGGTCACTGATGCTTAATGTTATGATAACTGATAGAAATTACAACGTTAATGATGCACATTTTCTTCATGATGTCATAGAATTGACCTTTAATGTACAGAAGAATCTTACCAACTTTCCAAACACTACAGTTGCTGATACAGGTCCGTCTGCACAACCAAACAGAGACCAGAATCACATCCGTTAAGTGCCAATCTAAATAAATGACAGAGCTGGGCCCTGCAGAGAGCTCTGGTTTGTTGACCTTTTCTATCACCAGGCAATCAGAAGTCAACCAGACTCCAACTCTGTGAATCAGCTCTGGAGATAACTCTGCAAAGTCAGAAATCATCAAAGGAAAATGATCTGAATGTTTGTTTGAATCCACATACTGTTTAATACGTTTAATACTGTGTCAATATCACAGAAGATGAAGAAACACAATGAGATGACGTCATTAAAAGAGCATCAGTTAAAGCTCAAACGATGGAAAACATGATGGAAATATGACATTTCTGTTAGTTTGATGTGTTGATGAGAGGAAGGTTAAAGTCTCCTCATCGCATCAGGTGTGACCCCAAGTAATACAACATAATAACTTGTTTGACTTGTTTTAAAATGGAATATGTCTATTAAAAAATACAGTTTTAATAGCTAGAAATCACAGATAGTGTAGCAGAGTAACCAAGTTTGCTTGTTTCAGCTTTGACACAGCCAGTTAAAGCTGCAAAAATGTATCAATCAGTCAATCCGAGTGACAGAAAATTAGTCCTCAGCTATTAAAAAAAAGAAAAAGTGATTCTAGTAGATATTACAGCAAAAATGTCCGATTGTTGTTAGTTTCAGCTCCTCAAATGTGATGATCTAATGCTTTTATTGTCATACATGATGCTCAGACAGAACAAAACTTATGAAGATATCACCATTTTCTGACATTTAGTAAGCAAAACAATGAATTGATGAATTGAGAAATCATATTCTGATAATCCAGTGTAAAGCCCATTTCTAGGAGTAACTAAAGACATCCTGAATGTGTTTGACCACAAATTCTGCAACACTAAACAAAGAAACCCAAGATTTTTTTGTTTTTTGTTGCACACCAGCTGGACGTAAAGTTAAATGAAAAGTATATGAAGGTTGGGTCTCATGAGTGAATATGTTGGACAGTAAAAACAATAACAGAAGCAACCACAGGTGTGTTTACAGAGCCGTCTGGAAATGGTCTGGTTAACTGATGAGGCCGGATTATAAAAGGGCTGTAGGCAAGACGGAGGAGGCTGTGTCCAAACTGACTGTATCAGCAGCTCTAATTAAACCCACCATGCTGCACTGTTTTCATACTGAAGACTGCCAAACAGAAGAATATTTTTACAATTAAAATGTTTCTTTCTATCTATCAATCAATCTATCAATCAATCAATCAATCAATCAATCAATCAATCAATCAATCAATCAATCAATCTATCTATCTATCTATCTATCTATCTATCTATCTATCTATCTATCTATCTATCTATCTATCTATCTATCTATCTATCTATCTATCTATCTATCTATCTATCTATCTATCTATCTATCTACAGTATCTATCTATCTATCTATCTATCTGCACTTCATGCTCAGCATTTAACACTAACTTCCTATCTACTTCTATCTATCTATCTATCTATTTATCTATCTATCTATCTATCTATCTATCTATCTATCTATCTATCTATCTATCTATCTATCTATCTATCTATCTATCTATCTATCTATCTATCTATCTATCTATCTATCTATCTATCTATCTATCTACAGTATCTATCTATCTATCTATCTATCTGCACTTCATGCTCAGCATTTAACACTAACTTCCTATCTACTTCTATCTATCTATCTATCTATCTATCTATCTATCTATCTATCTATCTATCTATCTATCTATCTATCTATCTATCTATCTATCTATCTATCTATCTATCTATCTATCTATCTATCTATCTAACAGGAAAATAACACTATTGTTAACCACTAGTGTCGTCCTCCTGGGTCAAATTGACTGTTTTGACTGTTCCTTCTTTCCTCCCTTCGTTCCTTCCTTCTGTCCTTCTTTCCCTCCCTCCTCCCTTCGTTCCTTCGTTCCTTCGTTCCTTCCTTCCTTCCTTCCTTCCTTCCTTCCTTCCTTCCTTCCTTCCTTCCTTCCTTTCCTCCCTCCCCCTTCTTTGTTTCTTTCCTCCTCCCTACCTTCCTCCCTTCCTCCTTCACTCCCTCCCTCCCTCCTTCCTTCCCTCATTCCTTCCTTCCTTCCTTCCTTCCTTCCTTCCTTCCCTCCCTCCTTCCTTCCTTCCTTCCTTCCACCCTCCTTTCCTTCCTTCTTCCCTCCCTCCCTCCCTCCTTCCTTCCTTCCTCCCCTCCCTCTTTCCTTCCTTCCTTCCTTCCTTCCCTCCTTCCTTCCTTCTTCCCTCCCTCCTTCTTTCCTTCCTTACTTCCTTCCTTCCTTCCCTCCCTCCTTCCTTCCTTCCTCCATCCCTCCTACCTTCCTTCCTCCCTTCCTTCCACCCTCCTTTCCTTCCTTCCTTCCTTCCTTCCCTCCCTCCTTCCTCCCTCCTTCCTTCCTTCCTTCCTTCCTTCCTTCTTCCTCCCTTCCATTCTTCCTTCCTTCTTCCTCTCTTCCATCCTTCCTTCCTTCTTCCTCCCTTCCTCCGTCCTTTCCTTCCGTCTTCCTCCCTTCCTTCCTCCTTTTCTTCCTTCCTTGACTCGAGGACAACAGGAGGGTTAAATAAGAGAACTATTTCAAAATAAGGGCAAAGACACATGCAACAGCCACAACACTGCCGGATGGCCCAGTGGCACTGGCTCAGGCTCTCCTTGGCGCTCTGATGCAGACGGTTGATGGAAAACAGGGCACAGCTGCGTTGATCAGCAGAGGAAGGGGAGGTTCGGTACCTGGCATGGCAGAGGAAAAAGAAACAGAACCACACAGAACAAAAACACAGGCAACAGGAAAATACATCATCCATTCAGGATGTGGTGGTTGTTTTGTGGACAGCACGCCAACGACAAATGACTTTTAGTTTCTCAACAGTTGGAAAAGCCCATACATGGTCACAGACTGAACCTTTAATAGCACCTTTCTAGTCTTGTCACCTCACAAATTGGTTTTACATTACAAGCCATGTTCACCTATTCACACACACACTCACACACTGATGATGGCAAGCTACCATGCAGGGTGCCCATTGGGAACAATTTAGGGTTTGGTATCTCACCCAAGGAAACTTTGACATTAGGACTGAAGGAGACGGGAATGGAACCGCTGATCTTCTGATTAGTAGATGACCCGCTCTACCTCCTGGAACCACAGCCGCCTATACAGCTTCTTGTTCTTGTCTATCTTAGCTAGCCCATGTGAAACAAATCTGGCACAAGGCCCTTTCATCTTCCAACATAAATGATGTAGACAGTTACGAAATCCGAACTTCAGAGACGCGTGATAGTCCCAGGTTTGACCGACGATGTGTTTCGGCTGACCGCTGGTGTTCAAATCACCGAAACGCATTTTAAAGTGTAAACAGTATTTTAGTCTTTCAGTTAGAACCAGAATTTTGATGTGATTATGGCATATTTCAAAGTTTTTGTTTGTAGGAAAATGTGACAATACAGGTGAAATGTCGATGTGTTGACCCTCAGCTTTTTAAAATGATCCCTGTCAGTTTTGCTACTGAATTTCAAACTACACATGGTGGCGTTACTTAACCCTTTGTAGTCGCACCAAAAAAATATTCCTACCTCTTTGTGGCCATGACAACATAAAACAGCCTAAATGTGATGTTTTACAAACCTGTAGAGACTCATTCACACCTCATTTGTTCTAAACCTTTTATTAAAAACATGTTAGAGACTCATTCTGTTCGTGTACAAGATGAAAAAATAAAACTCAACTTCAAAAATGTCTCCAGCAGGATCTCTGATGTAAGCAGTGTTTTGTGTTATTCTTCGTTTATACACTAAAGCACCACCTGTATCTATAGCAACCATAACACAACCTGTATCTATAGCAACCATAACACAATCTGATGGTCTGTCTGTGCATTACATACCGAAGGAAGGAAGGAAGGAAGGAAGGAAGGAAGGAAGGAAGGAAGGAAGGAAGGAAGGAAGGAAGGAAGGAAGGAAGGAAGGAAGGAAGGAAGGACAGATGACTCGGAGGAAGGAAAGAACGAAGGGAAGAAGGAAGGAAGAGAGGAAGGAAAGAAGGAAGGGAGGAAGGAAGGATGGAAGGATGGAAGGAATGAAGGAAGGAAGGAAGGAAAGAAGGACAGATGGAAGGAAGGAAGGAAGGAAGGAAGGTGAAATCTGCCGATATTCCCATCAGTAGACGACCCGCTCTACTTCCTGACCCACAGCAACCTGAACATGTTTATTGGTTATTGAAACATTTTTCTCTTATTAGCTAGCCCATGCAAAAAGAAAAGAAAAATCAGACGGCATTATTGAAGTGTGAAATGACCTGTAATGGAAGAAATTGCTTTTTTTACCTTATAAAACAGAAGGTTACTGAGCATGAGTTAACCTCCTGTTGTCCTCGAGTCAAGGAAGGAAGGGAGGAAGAAGGAAAGAAAGGAGGGAGGAAGGAAGGAGGGAAGGAAGGAAGGAAAGGAAGGAGGAAGGGAAGGAAGGGAGGTAGGAGGGAAGGAAGGAAGGAAGGAAAGGAGGGAGGAAAAGAAGGAAGGTAGGAAGGAAGGAAGGAAACGAGGGAGGAAAGGAAGGAAGGACAGAGGAAAGAAGGAAGGGAGGAAAGTAGGGGGGAGGGAGGAAGGAAGGGAAGAACGACAGAAGAAAGAAGGAAGGGAGCAAGGTAGGGGGGAGGAAAGAAAGAGAGAAGGAGGGAGGGAGGAAAGAAGGAAGGGAGGAAGGAAAGGACGGAAGAAAGGGAGGAGGGAAGGAACCCTTGAGGACGAGACGAAGCTTAAGTAGGACACCGTCGCTGTAAGATAAAAAAAGAAATTAAAGAACTGCTTGATGGAAAATAGAAATAGATAAACAGGAAGGACTTACTGCATGGGTCAACTATAACATGAGAAAACACAACAAGAAAGCAAAAAATTAATTACTTTAGTCTTTAAGGGTTTTTTTTTTTTTTAGAAATCACTTTCCCAGGAGTTTCCACCACTTCAGGGTAGAAAACGTGGCCAAGTCTATCGAGCGAAGCTCTGCGGCCGAGAGAGCAGAGAGGATCAGAGGATGTAGATCAGACTGTCGAAAACGTCCTGATGTCTTTGAGGAGACACGGTGAACAGAAACAACACACCACAGACATATACACAGGTCTGAGATCTGTGAAAAAAAGATTTAAAAAAGGGTCTTTTGTGGGCTTTTAATGCACCAATGTGTCGTTTCTCTATTGTTTCGTTTACAGAAATCTATAGTCCTGATGTCATGTTTGAGTTAACCCTCCTGTTGTCCTCGAGTCAAGGACGGAAGGGAGGAAGGAGGAAGGAAAGGAGGGAGGAAGAAAGAAGGAAGGAAGGAAGGGAGGGAGGGAGGAAGATGGAAGGAAGGAAGGAAGGAAGGAATGAAGGAAGGAAAATAAGGAAGGAAGGAAGGAAGGAAGGAAGGAAGGAAGGAAGGAAAGAAGGAAGGAAGGAAGGAAGGAAGGATCTATTACATTTTATGAATTATAGTTATTTTACGTGGCTATTCACAATTTTCGTCTCTTTTTTTATCCTACCTCTGGTGTTTCCTCATTGCAGATTCACTCACTTCCTGTTTTTATATTATTTGTTTTCATTTTATTAATATTTTCTGTCATTATTTATAACATAATGTTTTAACTGTGCGTGTGTTTGTGTTTTTATTATATAAAGTCAGACTGATTTCTTTTGTTTCATTCATTAAAGGACCAGTGTTTAGTTTAGCGGCATATAGTGGAACAAACTTGGCAGAAATTTAATATAATATTCATAAGTATGTTTTAATTAGTGTGTAATCACCTGAAAACACAAAAATGTTGTTTCCGTTACCTTAGAATGAGTCTTTATATTGCACCATCATGGTTGTACAGTAGCTCAGAAAGGACTATTAATGTCTATTATTGATGATATGTTGATTAAAGCAATAACTAATGTTCGAGTATTGTTTTAGGACCCTTGACTGACTGGAACTTAGAATCCCCTTTAGGGCGCCCCTGCCCACATGTTTTTTTTTTTGCGTTTCCATCAGGGATAGTACCTGGTACCTGGTACTTTTTTAGTATCTGCTCTGCCGAGGTTCCAAGCGAGCCGAGCCGATGCTAAATGTGATGTCAACAGACTGCCGGCCTCTGATTGGTCAGAGAGTCACTGGAAGAGTCATGAGCCGTCCCACACAAGAATCAAACCCAGCATTTTTAAATACCAACAACAGCGTTACAGTGATTCGTTTCTCTTCTATTGCTTTGTGTGTGACAGAAAGCCTCATACAGCAGCAAGTACACCATCACCTCCATGTCCTCCATTGTTTATGTGTTTGTGTCGCGTATAAAACGAAGTCACTGCAGTTTCGTGCAGCCGTTGCTATGACGACCCCGCTCACGTTGAGGAGGAACTATAGTAATGGAAAAGGTTGTTCCTGGTACCAAACCGAGCCGAGCAGAGTAGTGCTACAACTGTATAGTGGAAAAGCGCCATTAGAGGCACCTGAGAGCTGCACCGGTTCCTTTATCCTGTGATGCATGTTTTGAAGAACAACATACAGACACACACACACACACAGTAGAAAAACAGCTGATGTGGGCCCCATTGTGTGTGTGTGTGTGTGTGTGTGTGTGTGTGTGTGTGTGTGTGTGTGTGTGTGTGTGTGTGTGTGTGTGTGTGTGTAACAGAAAGCGCTTAAATGCCTGCACTGCCTCTCAGAGCAATTATTCTTGGAAAGAGTCTGTTTGCAAAACTCAGATCATGATTTTGTAGTAATCCCTTCATTTCCCTCCATGTGGCACACAGCTTGTTGCTTTAGCCTCTCTGACGAGGAAACCAAAACAACGGAGGGACACGGAGAGAGGACGGGTCAGCATTACTTCATTTCACGAGCTTCCTCTCATCAGATGTGTAACAGTTTGTCTGTCAGGTGTTTGCTGCTCTGAACATGCAGATGCAGTGTGAGAAAGTTAAAGTATGTCCACATTGTAAAAAAAAAAAAAAAAAGGCTAAAAACTATAATAATCCTGCAGCTGGGGCACCAATAAAATAGTGTAAATACTGTCATTTTCTGAAGGTAAAACGGTTTATAGCTTGAATGAATTTCCTCCTATAAAAACAATGACACACAGCTATAATACTAACGATCAGGCTTAAAATCACAGAAATGTTATAAAATTGAGTTTAATAACATCATTTTACACAACATTTTCCACATGAATCTAAATGTAAAGTAATAAAAGAGAATATAACTGCTTTAACAAACAGCTCAGTGTGTTGGTTGTGTGTGTATCGAGTGTGCAGTGAGAAACAAGAAATATGCAATATTTAAAATGAAAAATGCATTAAGTGTAGCAGAACACCTGCACTGAACCTAACTAACTACACTGTATATAACGTAATCAAAACTAGCACTAACAGAACAATGACTGTGGTGAATTTGTCAGAGTTGATTCTTATATAACGATACAGAGACAGATATTTTCTTTTTTATAGTAATAAAAATGTAAGGTAATTTCTTTTACTCAGGTTGGCAGTTCTGAATCTCTGTCTGACTCCAACCTGAAATAAACCATCAAAAAAAAAAAATTTGTTTCAATATAAGGATCAGTTTATAAATAATTAACATTTTCAAAAGATATTTTAAAAAGTCATCATGAGGATACCATAATATCATTTAACATTCTGAAATCAGTATCTTTATCTTAATTTACAAACTTCACGGCATAAAAACAAAAATAATAATATTAATAATAATAACCCTGAAACTTAAAAAAATAGAAAGATAAGAAAAATAAAATATAATAATAATAATAATAATAATGATGAGAAGAATAACCCCCAGAGACCCTAAAGTAAATAAAATTAATAAATATAATAAAATAAAAAGCGAAAAAAAATTATTATAAAACTGAGACTCTGATAATAATAATAATAATGATGATAATAATAATAATAATAATAATAAGAAGAAGAAGAAGAAGAAGAAGAAGAAGAAGAAGAAGAAGAAGAAGAAGAAGAAGAAGAAGAAGAAGAAGTATATTAAATAAATACAATAACAATATAACAACAGACATAAATCAATCAATGGATACAAATAATAATAATAATGATAAAATTAAACAACTCTTATGATAAAAGGCTCATTACAGAAACATGATGACGTAAATGACACAGACTCGATCAGCTGTTCGGTTGTGTCGCCGGATGATGACATCACCGCTGCAGTCTCCGGTAGGCTGCAGCTTTCAGCTCCTGCAAAGAAATAAAGAAGAAAAAATAAAATAAAAGATAAAAGATTTGGACTGAACCGCTGCAGTTTGCAGGTAAGATAAAGATCTCTGCTGCTTTTTGCTGCTCAACATGATCTTCTTCTCTCTGCAGCGTGTTAAAGTGTTTACAGACAGAGAGAGAAGACAAACTTTATTAGTAGTATTATTATTAGTATTATAATAAGACGACAGGAACATTTTCCAGTGTGTGTTTTCTCTTTAGTTTTCTACTGGACGCTCTGAGTTTAAAACAAAGTCTCATTAAATCATTTAATTATCTATAAATTGTCTCAAATGTTAGTTAACCTGCAGATTCTCTCTGTGCACACTCAGCTGTTAGTCTACGTTTATTTTAGTCTTTATTAAGGTCATGCATAATTTGCTCTTTATTGAAAAGAAAAGTGAAATAGCCTTTTCTGTCTGTTTTAAACAGTCTGAGTTCTGCTGTTGTCCTGCAACTATAATTACTGTCAGTGTCAATGAACTGAAATGAAACTAAAATGAAACCAAAATGAAACCAGCTGAGATGAAAATATTCAGTTTACTATCAGAGGGGACTGAAGTGAAACTGCCTTTAAAATAAGATTTAACTGTATTTTCACCAGTCAGACATTAGATCGTTTCTATTTAAAACAACAACGCTCAGATTTCCTTAAAGACTTTTTAAGGTTAATTTTATCAGTGAAAACAGAATAAAGGGCGATTTAACCACTTTTTTTCCCCCATAAAGATCATATGTGGTCTTTATTAAATTAAAAAACAAAAAAACCCACTTTACTGTTGCTTGTCACATCTGGAAGAGAGGTAGGATAGAAATATATGATAGATGGTCTAATGAATAAAATAAATGTTTCACTCGTCTAAAAGTGGTTGACACTATACTGTACACCACAATTACAGTACATATACTGAGTAAGCCTATACTACAGAACTGGTTTACTCATTTAAGTTTAACTGAACTTTCCTCTTAACTTCTAAATCAGAAGAAAACGTGTCGGTCCACTTCTCCACCAACCGGGA
This sequence comes from Scomber scombrus, assembly GCF_963691925.1. NCBI lineage: Eukaryota > Metazoa > Chordata > Actinopteri > Scombriformes > Scombridae > Scomber > Scomber scombrus. The sequence continues at coordinate 24,239,067 of NC_084984.1, forward strand.
AGTCTGCACATTTTAACTCTGAACGTAAATATAATCGTTAAACAAAAAATGAATGAAAAAAAAATGAATCAGTAAACTACTAAAAAAAATCTATAGGTTTATTAATTTTACCTTTGATTCTCATAATTAAAGCCACTTTCAGACATTCACCTACTGCTAACTAATTAACTACCTACCTAGTTTGTCCCTGAAATATTCAGCAGGGACCAATATTTATTATTTATTATCAATATAATAATTTCCCGCCTTAACACTTCAGGTTAAATGCAGGTACGGCTGTTGTGAGACAATTGTTGCATTACCGCCATCTGCTGGTCTGTCTCTTTTCCTCATCTATTCCAGCATCGCCATGGCATAGTGTGAAAAGGCCAAAGATGGAAATGTTCCTGAATGTAGCATAGAGCTGGGTATCGTTAAAAAAATGACGATACCAGTATCAATCCAAGTCCCCTTAAAGTTACACTGATACCAGCTGAGTACTTCATTAGATACCCATCATTCTTTTATCTGGTGTAACAGGCGTGTAGTGTAGATACACTTTAGAGCGTTTAGGTGGCATCTTGGCTGCTGAACTGCTAAGCGCGCTAACTCAAATTCACCACGACTTCACCACCACAGACGGGTTGTAGCTGCTGTGGCAGTGGACCAATCACATGTTGCATTAAACCCAAGAACGCTTGCTGTTGATTGGCTGTGAGCAAGTCCATATAAATAGTCATATTTTTCTAGTTCTGGGTGCAAAAAAAGATCGATTGCAGGTATCGATTGACGGGAGACGTTTCAATACTACTTGGTATTGATTAATTTCGGTGGATACCTTAAAAGATAATGAGTACCGATACCCAGCTATAATGTAGAAAGGCCTGAAAGGTTTTCCCAGTAACTTCACTCTACTGGAAACTTGATGTGTGAAATACGTTTGTCTCTGTTTTTATTTGATTGTATTTCTCAGTCTCTGTTTTGTTGCTTTTAAATTTTCTCTATTAATAAACTGACTTGACTCCACTAGTTTAATTATAGAAAGTAAATCTACTGTTGCTAAAAGTCCGAAATTCCCTGAAAAATTCATGTGTGTGACTTCAGTATCCTCCAGACGCTCTGCTTCATGTTGTCACTAAAAACTTCAAATACAAAAATATGACACTTTTCTGCATCTCCTCATGAAAAGGCTCCTCCAGCTTTGCATATATTCAGTGAAGCAGGTGTTGTTAAAGACGTGTTGTGCTGCGTTAGGAAGCCTGCTGCTGCGGTCGGTCATTAGCACGCAGCTTAACTGAGGTGTGAGTTTCTCCGCTCTGCTGTGCTCAACCTGTACTTACAGCTAATGAGAGGTTGTGTATTAGTGCATTACAGTGCTTACGAGCACTGTGATGATACGGTTGCGGCGTGCTGGACTAATCATTTACAACAGTCCGGCTCACTTTGGTCATTACACGACCGAATGGCACCGAGGAAAACCGGCGTTTAACAATTACATGTAGCATTCATGTTTCAGAGAGGTGAACAATAATAATATCTCTCATTGTAGTAACATGTTGCTGGTGAGAGTCTAATGAGAAGAACTGCTTAATAGCTTAATATCCACAAAAAAAGCATACAGTATAAATTATCACCCAATTCTGTGTTAGATCAGACTTCATTCCAACTGATTACCACTGGTTTTACACATATTGAGGTTTTAATACAGTGATCATACTGTTCAGTTACTTTCATGTTTTTTTGTCATGACATGTTAAAGATATAACTAAAAGAAAACCTGAACACAGTGACAGTGAGGACAGTAATCCAGTCAGCCAATCACAGAGCTTCAAATTCAAAATTTTAAATACTTTTCTCCTCTTTACCTTTTTTTTTTTTTTGTTCAATCAAAAGAACATCATCAAACCTAAAATAGGACAAATAACACAACAACTTTAGATAACTACACAACAACTACATGGTTTCAGTGACAGCAGTGTCCATAGTAACCACCATAGTAACCACCGTCAAGTCAAAGTTTCTATAGCACATTTAAAACAACCTCAGTTGACCAAATTGCTGTACAAGCTGAAGATAGAAGTTAAATTATAAATAAGTAAATTATAAGTAAGATATACTATAAAACTATAAAAACACAATAGATAAAAGCAAATATAGTTACACAATTAAATTCAGGATCTCAAGCTCAACTAGGATTAAAAGCCGCTGCAAAAAGGTGAGTCTTAAGCAATGAATTTGAATTTTCTAGGGTCACCATAGTAACCACCATGGTAACCATCCTGGTAACCACCATAGTAACCACCAAATTCAATCAAATCAAATTGTATATATATATATACAGCACCTTTCATACAGACTAGTGTAGTAACCACCATAGTGACCATCCTGGTAACCACCATAGTAACCATTCTGGTAACCACCATAGTAACCACCATAGTAACCACCATGGTAACCATCCTGGTAACCACCATAGTAACCACCCTGGTAACCACCATAGTAACCACAATAGCAACAACAGAAAAAGTTTCATTCCTACAATTTTCTGGCGTGACCCGAAACAACCTTTGAAATAACTAACAAACTAAACATTATTTACATTCATTGAACAAAGATTCTGAAAATAAAATGCACATTTCTCACTAGAAATGTTATCAAAACACATATAAATGCTGAAACTATCTTAATAACAGGTGATACATTTCTTATCGTTGCCTACTTTATGAAAAGGTGGTTATAGTCTGCCTTAACAGACAGAAGGGAGCAGCATTGGATGTTGTTTATTGATTATTGCCTAGTTATCTTTGTTCATTAATTACGTTCAAATACAACACCTATAATATCAGATCTCAGGATATTTTAACATTATCTGACCCTCTTGTGCACACTGAACTTGGTAAACATGGTTTCAAATATTGCTGCACATAAATGGAGCTTCAGAAGATTTATTATAGGTTATACTTTCATGGTTGCACATTTCTCTTAATGTGTAAATGAATGTCTGAATTAATTATTTATCTATCTGTATGTGTGAACTTTTTGCTCACAGGACTCTCTTGAAAAAGGGTTTTATATCTCAGTGAGACAACCTGTTTAAATAAAGGATTAAATAAAAATAAAATATTCGTTTCCACTGAGAGTAAAAGGAAAGGCAGCTATCTTGTTTGACTTAATAGACAGAAACTTGTCATGTGATGGAGACGTAGGCCAATAAACAAAAAGCCAAACAAAATGTGGGCATCTCACTGTTTTAAAGCCATTATTGTAAAACAGTACAGTAGTATTTAGATGGTTTGATCATCTCACTTCATTCTTCTTCAATGAGGGATCAGAACTGGAACACAATGCTTGTATTATGAATGGAAATAGGTGTGCAAGTGTCTTTTTGAACTTCTTTTTTCTCATTTCATGGTGTTTATAACCAGCATGTTGCTTCAGATTTGACTCTAACCTCTGACAGTGTTGTGAAACTTGCGTGGCAGTGCGATCTGACAGTCCTGCCTGCTGGAGGTGTGTCAGACCTGCTGGAGACCTGTTATAACTCCCACAGCTGTTCTTACATCATTTTCCTGGCAGCTGTCGCGGCCTGCTGTTCACGTGCCAGCCAACACTTTACCTCCCTCACCCACCGTGTCGTCCACCGTGCAGAAAAACAGCCACAAACTAAACCTCCTGAGGCCCGATCTGTTTTACAGCAGCTGCTTTGACATGCTGCGAGTATATCTGTGCGGCAGCGTTGTTGTTATAAAGAGAATAGAAGACATATTGAAGGTCCTAAAGGGATAACAGATCTGTAAACCATCGGAGACCCCACAAGGCTCGACCAGCAGAAACCTAGACGCCCCCACAAGAGAAAACAAACTGAGTCTGTCTGTAATTAGCAGATTCAGAGCTACTCACAGCTCTCCAACTTCTGTATTCATACACAGAGCATATTGATATAAATATCTGAGCACAGTGGTGTTTGCTTAATAAGGAATATTCACTGTGAGCCAATGAAGTGATGGGTGAAGTCTTCCTGCAGGGTTTGTAGTCCCAGATTCAAGGAAAGGCTTTTCTTACAGTTAACAAATCTCATGTTTGGATCCAAACCAACAAAGAACTGATCCACTACCAAGTATTGTGTGTGTGTGTGTGTGTGTGTGTGTGTGTGTGTGTGTGTGTGTGTGTGTGTGTGTGTGTGTGTGTGTGTGTGTGTGTGTGTGTGTGTGTGTGTGTGTGTGTGTGTGTGTGTGTGTGTGTGTGTGTGTGTGTGTGTGTGTGTGTGTCCAAAGTTTATCTTATTCCTCAGTTGTTGTCCAAAACCCTCCTGTGGTCAAAATTGACCTCAGGTCTGTTATTAACAGAACTGACTGTTACTAACAGTCAACAATTTTGCAGGACAAAAACTGCAGGAAGACAACAGGAGGGTTAAATCCAAAAGAAAAAAAATGTTGAGGGTGTTTTTTTACAAAGGGAGGAAGGAAAAGAAGGAAGGAAGGATGGAAGGGAGGAAAGATGGAAGGGAGGAAGAAAGAAGGAAAGGAGGGAGGAAGGAAGGAAGGAAGCGAAGGAAGGAAGGAAGGAAGGAAAGGAGGGAGGAAGGAAGGGAGGAACGAAGGAAGGATGGAAGGAAGGAATGATGGAAGGGAGGAAGAAGGAAGGAAAGGAGGAAGAAACGGAAGGGAGGTAGAAGGAAGGAAAGGAGGAAGGAAGGAAAGAAAGAGCGAAGGAGGGAGGAAGGAACAGTCAAAACAGACGGGGTCAATTTGACCCGGGAGGACGACACGAAGGTTAAAAAAAGTTGTAAATCTGATGAATCTGTGAAGGAAGATTTAAGACAAAAGAGAAGCCTAGTGTTTCAGAGACTGTGATGATTTCTCTAGTAATCCTGTAACTATTGTCTGTCTGCAGTGATGCACATGTCGGTGCGTGAGATCCACGTCTCCTCGGAGCCCGACTCCTCCTACTTCCTGCGGGTGGACTGGAGGGGGCGGGACTTAGGTTCAGGCTTCCAGCTGCTGCTGACTGATGGACAGGACGCTTGGAGAGGAGAAGGTAAAAAGCAGGTCGACCTCGCGGCTCGTTTGTCTCACGTTTTACACGACTGACCTGACAGATTTATGGGTTTATACTCACCCGATGCTCGGGCAGCCTCACCTGTTTGACCACACACACGCACACACACACACACACACACACACACACACACACACACACACACACACACACACACACACACACACACACACACACACACACACACAGACACACACACACACACACACACACACACATACCTTTCTCACTTCACCTGTGTAAAGGTTTAAGCCACCCTCGTTGACCTGCTCAGCTGCTTGGACAGTTATATTTATTAGTTTGACCTGAAACCGTCTGAAAGCTGTCAGCTGAGGATTCAACGAGAAACTTTCCTCAGGGACACACCTGAAGAGACTCACACTTTAAATTGTTCTGATCACTTTGTTTAAGGACATTTCATCCGTTTTTGCTTAGAAGTTTAAGTTGATGGTTTATTCTTTAATCATTTCAAGTTTCTCATATCCAGATAAAATCCAAATTAAAGACAAAAAATACAAATAAGATTACGATCTGTGTTGCTTTTCATTGGCTGCATGCTAATTGATTAATCAATTAGTTACAGCTGATCAACAAAAAATAAATCAGAAGCTATTTTGATAATTGAATGATCATTGTTTTGTGCAACAAATGCCAAAAACTCTTTTTCCCGCTTCTCAAATAATAGAAATTTCTGCTTTTTTTCTTTTTGATATCATTAACTGAACATCTTTGGGAGAATTTGTCACTATTGTCTGATATTTTATGGACTTACCTGCTGATCAGTGTCTGCTTTACTAATTAGCCCTACTTTGAGAAACATAGCACTCACATTCATTTAAATGGAGGCAGTGTGTCGATGTAGAATTGAACCAGTTTCTGCTTGTCAATCAAATGTGAAGCACTTTAACTGAACTACTTTATCTGTATGAAAGCTGCTGTATAGATAAAGTTTGATATCTATTCATATATTATTGGCAGGACACATGTACACCAGACTTTACATACATACACTCATATTATTCTTCCTCTTTTTGCTATTTTTACTCTTATATATTACTTTGCTTTTACTATTTTAAGTACTATTTTACTGTTTCTTACTGTGTTCTCGAGGAGCTGAAACCTGAGATTTTTCCTCTTATATTTGTGTATTGAGATGTTATATAAAAAACACTTAAACTTGAGTCCTAAAAGTATTCAGAATGATCGGAAAGCAAACTTCATCTGCTGTTGAAGACCTTGAAATATGGTCGAAAGCTTGTGTAGAGTTTGTTTTCTGAACTTTTTTAAAGCTGCCCTGTCAAACTGTCATTCATAAATCTCCACTGCACATGCTCAGTTGCTTTAAACGACGCCTGTGTTTCTTTCATTCTTCTTCGTGTTCAGTTTTCTTTGCTGCAGTATCACTTTAAACTCAAGGCTGATGATAATAACGCGGCATCGTCCTGTTCGCAGTGAGCGAGGCTGCAGTGAGCGACGAAGCCGAGGAGCTGGAGATGCAGAAGGAGAAGTACGTCCAGGACCTCCGGCAGGCTCTGACCGACACAAACAGCTCTGTCACCTACAGCTTCAGCCTGACGCCTTCTCCTCCAAACTGCAGCTCCACCATCACACTGGCATACGAGAAGGTTCAGAAGGACATCTCGGTGAGCGTTAACCACTCTGACACTGATGCTGTGTCTCATCTCATACTTCTGTTCTTATACTTAACCTCCTGAGACCCGAGCTTTGTCTGGTAAACATTTTTAAGTTTGTCTTAGATATTTGGGATTAGTAGGACCCATAGACTGTATATAAGAAATGGACGTAACATCCGTGACGTAACCCATTGGTTTGTGGACTGCTGCTCGGAGGCCAATAGTTTTGGATCTGAGCAGCGCCATCTTGACAATTTCAGGTGCATGCCGGGAAAAATAAAAACACTGATTCTACTTAGATGGGCATCAGGAGGAGCAAGATAACGGAGCGGGGGAGGTTGTGAGGGCTTGATCTACCACAGTCTACACTGGCAACCTGGTGATGCTAACCAAGTTAGCTGTTACAACTATAACCACAAAACTCCAGAGAAAACTGTCGGTGTGAAACAATTTACGGCTATTTCCTGCAGTCTATCTGTCCGCGCTCCTGAACCTGTGAATCAATCAACCTGTCAATCACGACGTAGCCACGCTCTAATGCATACCCTGCTTTATCGTCAAATATAAAATCAGTGAGGCCAAAATTTCACAAATGAACATCATACTGCATTGAAGAAGGCTTTAAACTAGCGATTGAGACCATAAACACATTTTGAAAACGTTTACTGAGGTTAGAAATCAAGTGACAAGTTGGTGAATTCTCCATTGACTTGTATAGAGACGGAAGTCCTTTTGACACCAAAACGGTCGCCCCCTGGTGGCCTTTTGATAGAATGCAGTTTTAAGTTACTTCCACGTTGGCATCATTTCAGAGGACCGGAACTCCCCGCCTGGTAGGACCTGATAAGTACACAAAACTAAGCATTGTCTTTGAACAGGAAGTCGTTTTTGAAAATATGAGGGACAGTAGGTTTATTTTACTGTAGAACACAATGAATTCACCAGTGTATAAAACTACTTCTTTACATTTACATCTTCCCTTTGCACGAACGATAATAAAGTCCCAGCATCCTCAAAGGAGTACTACGGCTGGGCAATAAATCAATATGATATCAATAGTGTGATGTTTTATAGATATTGTGTAAGATTTTGGTTATCGTAATATGGTGATATGGCAGAAGTGTCTTTTTCTGCTTTTAAAGGCTGCGTTACAGTAAATTGATATAATTTTCTGAGCTTAACAGACTGTTCTATTATCTGCCTCTATCCATTTACTCATCATATCCACATTACTGATGATTATTTATCAAAAAGCACCAGTAGTCATCTTTACAATATTGTCAAAATATCGATATCGACGTATTTGGTCAAAAATATCATGATTTATGATTCTGTCCTCATCGCTCAGCCCTGATGAGTACTTCCTGATTAGCAGCGTCGTAGCTTGTTTCTTTTGCTAAAATTAGTCTAATTTGTATCAAACTACAGATGCTATTAAGCATAAAACAAGTGTCAACAATAACATTTGATATAGTTTTATATCTGGTTCACTTTTATTTGGAACTTAGCTTTTGATTGACTTCACCAAGATACCTATCATCTGGGTTTTACACCGATGTTTACAATGTAATGTGCTTTTGCTACCACTAGGTGGCACAACAGGTCACAAGTTAAGCAGAATGAAGTATAAGGTCCAGTAAACCCATAAAATAATGTTCCCATATGAGGACGCAGGGTCACAAAAGGCTAGGTAGGCGGCAGAGGATGTTGTAACTACGGTGAACATCGCTGCATTATGTGTTTTTACACTAAGCAGCACTATACTGTTGCCACATATAAACCATCAGTAGGTTTATTGGGTTCATTTAACAGTCTGTCATGATTCGTCTTCCATTTTAACAAAACATAACATTTACGTTGGCTTAGTTTCCTGCAACAGGTCAAGCTAGTGAAGTTTTAGATCGCCCTCTGCTGGTCTGATTCAGACACTGCAGCCTACATTTCAAACAGGTCAGTACAGCTCGAACATGAACTTTTAACCCTGTGTTTGTAATTTCAAATAAAAAGTGACAGCCCTAGTGGTTAACAAATACTTTAATTATCGATTAAGCTGATGAGTATTTCCTCCTTTGGTTGGCTAATTGTTAACTATATAATAAGTCAGGAAATGGTGAAAAATGTAAAAGAATGAATATTTGAGTTTCCTTTTAACGTCTTTGACCAACAGTCCAAAAGAAGATTCAGGTTAAAATGATGTAAAACACAGAAAAGCAGCAATATTTGGAGTTGTTGTGCATTAAAAAAAGACTAAAAATACTAATTAAAACTAATACTTGAGATTAATTTTCAGTCTATCAGCTCACAGTTTGAGCTCTGGTCTGTGTATTATCTCAGTGTGATACACAGATAACTGTTGAAAGCCTGTATATGAGCTTAACTCACTAAGACTACACGCTGAGACGTGTTTCAGACATCTGAGTGTGTTTATTTGAATTTCCCTCTCTGCCGGCAGACGAGTCACAAGGTTAATTTCTAAAAACCCAGTCCTGTGTTTTCATTCGCAGCTTTATCTGTAAAAACCTAAGTGGATTGTTGAAGTTAAAGCCGACTCTCAGAGCCGACAGTGTTGATGTTTCACACGACGTCAGCGCCTGCGTGTAACCGGCACACACGCTTTAATCTTCATCCGCCTCGGAGGAAAAGTGCGGCGAGCTTGTTTTGATTTGCCGACCGGAGTGAGGAGGATGTGATGAATGGAGTGTGAAACTGTGTGAAGATGTTTTTACAGAAACACGAGCCGTCGCTTCACGTCACTGTCACGGATTACCTCACCACACACACGGAGGAGAATAACAGCAGATAATCATTTCATAATCTGATCATTGGGATAAACCTGTTTAGTTGTGTTTAATGAAGGCAGACGGCAGAATAACAGTGAAGCTGAGAGAAAAGGTGAAGTTTAAAGGTGTAACAGATTTATACAGTAAGTTGTAAAAACATATCCGCAGAAAATAAGTCATAAAAACAGATTCTGCTCTTTGTTTGGAAAATCAAAGCAAAGCTGGTTGGTAGCACTTTACCACTTTAGCTTCAGCCGTCCAAATAAGTCAAAATCAAGTAGATATCTTGATATTTATCTATACAATTTATCAACTCTGTCCTAAACCAACAGTCAGGAGCCCAAATGAACATGAAGTGTATTTTTCTTGCTGTAATGATTCCTCCTGTTCATACTGACCATTTGAAGGTCCCTTCATAATGTTTACAATGGAAGTGATGGAGGACTAAATCCACAGTCCTGATTCTGTGTAAACATGGATTTAAAAGTTGATCTGAAGCTAATATGAAGCTTCAGTCGTCCAAAAGAAAGAAAGAAAGAAAGAAAAAGGGGGCAGGAAGATGAGGAAATAGATAGAAAGAAAATAAAAAGGAAGAAGAGAAGGAAAGAACAAGAGGAGGAGGATGAAGATGAGGAAAGAAAAGCAAAAAGGAAGACAAAGAAGGAAGAAGAGAAAGAAAGAAGGAAAGAAAAAAGAAAAGGGAGGAAGAAGAGAAAGAAAGGAGAAGGAATAAGATGAGGAAAGAAAAAAGGAGGAAGAAGAGAAAGAAAGAACAAGGAGAAGGATGAAGATGAGGAAAGAAGAAAGAAAAAAGAAAGTAAAGAAAAAGGAAGAAGAGAAAGGAAGAACATGGAGGAGGATGAAGATGAGGAAAGAAGAAAGAAAAAAGAAAGAAAAAGAATGAAAGAAAGAGATAAGGAAAAAGGAGGAAAAAGAGAAAGAAAGAAAGAAGAGGAATATGAGGAAAGAAAGAAAGAATGAGAAAGAAAGAAAGAATAGGGATGAAGATGAGGAAAGACAGAAAGAAAGAAAAAGAAAGAAAAAGGAAGAAGAAGAGAAAGAAAGAACAAGGAGGAGAGTAAATCTTCATCTTCTATGTTTCAACGTTACAGTGTTTTTAGTAGCAAAGTCTTTTTGTTACTATACTTCCACCACAGCTCAACAGGGAAACACTAAGAGGGAATCTGATGCTAAAAAAGACTGTAAATGTGTCAGATATCACTTGATATGATTAACTCAGACTGATGAAGCTCAATAGAAGCTGATCAGCTACTTTAAATGCATCACTGAACACTGAAAGCCCATTTGAAGGAGATCTTTGAATAGTCAGTATGAACAGGAGGAATGATTACAGCAAGAAAAACCTCTTTATTGCTCATATGGACACTTGTGAACTTGTCTTTTTAAGGTAAATGCTTAATTAATGGACATTTGGTCAACATCGGTATCTTTTACCTTACATTACATTTTCATCTATAAATGTATCAATGATGAAAAAAGTGTGCTTTGGACTAATTTATAGTGTTTTTGCTGTTGGTTTGGTGAAGTTAATGTGTGTTAGGAGACAAACAGCTGCAAACAAACAACAAACATGTTTAAATGAAGCTTTAATGGATCTGAACCGGTGTGATTTTTATGATGTGAGAAAACCGCAGATGTGTCGAAACAGCGTGATGGCGGGTTTAGCAACCGGCTGAATAATCCCTGTTCAGGGGTTAACAAACACACACACACACACACACACACACACACACACGCACACACACACACACACACACACTCTATCAGACACACACATACTCATGATTCAGACACACAACCTTAGTTGCCATACTAATTATGACAGAATGGAAATTTAAGGAAGAGAAAATGAACCGAGGCTTCTGCTTTTTTTAAAAATGAGAGTTTAAAATTACAGAAGTTTGCTGCATTGTGACATCAGAGGCATCGTCGCTTCCCCCCCAAAAAAAACCCAAAGAAAAACAAACAGTTAATTTTCTGTCATAAAGTTATGAGTCATAATGAAAGGCTTGGGTCTAATGCTGGTCGTTGCCCTCTAATCGCGGCAGAGAAGACAGTAACACACATGTGCAGGTGTTACCCAAGCTGTTTTACATACCACACATGCATCTGTCAGTGAGTCCTCTGTTACTGTGCTGAGCTCCGATACCAAACGTCTCACACGTGTGATGACTGAGACATGTGGTTCTAATGTTGGTTTGTGTTTTACAAATGTTCCTCCGCTATAAAATCTGATTTAGAAGATTTAACCCTCCTGTTGTCCTCAGGTCAAGGAAGGACAGGAGGAAGGAAGGAAGGAAGGAAAGGAGTAAGGAGGGAGGGAGGGAGGATAGGAGGAAGGAAGGAAGGAAGGAAGGACTGGAGTAAGGAGTGAAAGGAGGAAGGAAGGAAGGAAAGGAGGGAGGATAAAAGGAAGGAAGGAAAGGAGGGAGGGAGGGAGGGAGGAAGGAGGGAAGAAAGGAAGGAAGGAAGGAAGGAAGGAAGGAAGGAAGGAAAGGAGTAAGGAGGGAGAGGAGTAAGGAGGGAGGAAGGAATGAAGGAAGGAAAGGAGTAAGGAGGGAGGGAGGGAGGAAAACAGGAAGGAAGTAAGGAGAGAAGGAAAGGGAGGAAGGAAGGAATGAATGAAGGAAGGAAAAGAGGAAGGAAGGAAGGAAAGGAGTAAGGAGGGAGGGAGGGAGGAAAAGAGGAAGGAAGTAAGGAGAGAAGGAAGGGAGTAAGGAAAGAAGGAAAGATGGAAGGAAATGAGGAAGGAAGGATGGAAGGAGGAGGGAGCAAAGAAAGAGGGAAGGAGGGGAAGAACGAAAGAAACATTAAAAAAAGAGGGAGGAAGGAAGGAAAGAAGGAACAGTCAAAAGAGATGGGGTAAATTTGACCCGAGAGGACGACAGGAGGGTTAAAGAGGTAACATTTATTCCCACAACTGATGCCTTATTGTGTATTTTAATCATAATCAGATGCTTGTACGAATCCTTTCAGTGTGTTAACTCACGCTGCACTTATTAGTCTTACTTTCTGCTCTGTGATTGTTATTCTCACACTGAATGTCAGCATGAGGCTCTCGGTCCGTTCTGTCCAGTGACGTTAAACTCCAATAAACTTCATTCATATTGACAAAAAGAGAGAAATGCAGCGTTACTTTAGGCTAATCTGGGGAGAAAAAAAAAGAAAATGTGGAGCCACAGATGTCTGGAAGATGCAGACGGTCTGATGTGAAGCTTAATTTTCTATCACAGCGTCTCAGTCAGACGTCAGTTTAACCACAACATGTCAAATATCCTCCAGTAACATTAAAACAGGCTCACCGCAGTTTATAACAGCAGCCATGTTGGAAATCTGATGTCACAGCTGCTGAAAACTGCAAATCAATCGCAAATCTGATTAAATCTGTATGTAGTTGACATGTTGAACACATATACTGACAGTTTAAAACATGGTGCACTAATAAACATGAAACATTCAAATTAAAGTCTGTGTAAAGTAAAAATAAATATGAGTTCTGAGTTTGACATAACACAGAAAAGTGTGTTGTTAACCCCCCCTGCCAAATTTGAATGATTAAAAAAATCGACAAATATATGAAATTAGGCTTCAAAGTTGTGTAAAAGTCTGCCTATTTCTCTTCTCCCAAACGCTGTTGAAGTGGCCGCCGAGTCCGCTGAAACCCCGCCCCCTACCAAGTGTCACCTGTCAATCAAAGTCACCACCTCTACCCAAAACATGGACGCTAGGTCTGAGAGCTTTCTGCCACTAGCTCGGCAGCTAGCTCGGCGGCTAAAGCTTGATTTATACTTCTGCGTCGGAACGACGGCGTAGCTACGCCGGTGCCCTGATGCCGTCGTTGACCATTTATATTCCCAGCATGTTTTTTTAGTTTTTTGTTGGTCACAGTAGCATGTAGCATTGTGCTATGTGCGCTAATAACAGAAAACACATACCTTTTGTTCATTATTAATAATAATGGCGGTATTGCAGGAAGAAAGACCGGAAAAAGCCAGAGGAACTGACGTTTTGAGCGGACCAATCACAACCCTTGCGGTCAACGTTGCCGTGACGCGTAGTTAGGATTTTTTGGAGGTGCACGTCAGGCTACGGCGTAGGGGTCTGCGTCGACGCAGAGGGCTACACTTAGCTACGCCGTCGACGTGACGCAGAAGTATAAATCAGGCTTAACTCAAATGCTAGCTCGGCGGCTAACTCAGCTGCTAACTCGGCGGCTAGCTCGGTGGCTAACTCGGCAGCTAGCTCGGCGGTTAGCTCGGCAGCTAACTCAGCTAACTGGCTAACTGTAGACTGTAGTAGAAGTAGTGTACTACAGCAGCAGGGGCGGGTTTATGCTCCGGTGTGTAACCATGCTATTGGTTAACACCGCCGGGTTACATAGCGCGGTGGTGATTTTCAGACCCGCCCATTAAATCCAGACACAGAGATCTTGAAACACAGTTTTTGAAGCCTAGCTCCACAATTCAAATCTAAATGGTTGAAATGCTTTTTACACATTTTTTAGAAATACATTTATGACCTATTTAATGTGTTTAAAAGAAAATGTCTGAATTCACTTTACACAGTCTTTAAAAAAAAAAAAAACAGAGTTAACGTCTTTTTTTATTCCGCAAATTCTTTGCAGATAATTTGTTTGTTTTTTCTTGCTTATATATATTTTAAATCTTGTTTATTTTGTTGTTTTTAAAATACTACAAAGAAAAAAGTCGGGTTTCTTTACTTTTCAAACCTATAATCCGACTCGAGTGACATCACACAAGTCAGTTTCACGCAGCAGCCCCCTCTGGAGACACAAAGGACTTAAAAGTACTAAATCACACCTGGAATCACTCTGAAAATCTTTGTAGTCCTCCTTTAACCCTCCTGTTGTCCTCGAGTTAAGGATGGAAGGGAAGAAGAAGGAAGGAAGGGAGGAAGAAGGAAGGAAGGGCGGAAGAAGGAAGGAAAGAAGAAAGGAAGGGAGGGAGGAAGAAGGGAGGAAGGAAAGGAGGGAGGGAGGGAGGAAGGAAGGGAGGAATGAAGAAGGAAGGAAAGGAGGGAGGGAGGAAGGAAGGAAGGAAAGGAGGAAGGGGGAAGGTAGGGGAGAGGAAAGAGAGAAGGAGGGAGGGAGGAAAGAAGGACAGAAGGAAGGAAGAAAGGGGCATCGAGGAAGGAAAGAAGGAAGGGAGGAAAGAGAGAAGAAGGAAAGAAAGAAGGAGGGAGGGAGGAAAGAAGGAACAGACAAAACAGACGGGGTCAAATTGACCCGGGAGGACGACACGAAGGTTAAATACTTTAACACACTGCAGCTTTTTATATCAGCTCCAACTTTCGCCCACTTCAGTAGTAAAGTCGGGATAGGTGGAGCAGCTCTCTCCCCAAATAAAAGTGTCCAGCAGTTAATAAGTGTGTGAAGTCAGAAGCAGCTTTTTTGAAACAGTAGCGTCTCTATGACAACATGAGGAACCGATGCCCACATCAACAGCTCCGCAGCCAAACAACCGGCCGCCTCCTCAGACCGGTCAACAACAACACGGAGATGTGAGCTGTCAGCTGACAGCCGATTATATCTGCTTAATGTGAAGCAGAGCCGTTACGAGCTTTAATACTGACCGGGTGTGTGTGTGCGATGATGATGATGATGATGATGATGATGAGGCAACAGCTGTACAGTGTTTGCCAGAAGGAGCTTGGAAGAATTATTTCCATGTCTGGCAGTATTTTTGGTTATTTTCTTAACATTTCTTTGAGGCGGTGAAGTAATAACTGGCAAATATGAGACGCTCGTAAATAAGCCGACGTGACAGAAACACAGAGGGAGGTAAGACCAGAGAGAGTGAAGAGGGAAGACGAGGATTAAAAGGGAAGAGGTGATGATGTTTGTAATAATGTCTTCAGATCATTTGAGTACATTTCTATCTGACTTAACCCTCCTGTTGTCTTCCAATCGTCAATCAAAATTGACCCGGTCTGGTTTGACTTTTTTATAAAGCAAAAGGTATAAATTATCACCCAATTCTGTTAGACCTTTTTAACTTTAACTTCATTCCAACTTATTACCACAGGTTTTACACATATTGTTTGGGAATTATACTCAATAGGCCTCATTTAAATTAAACTATACCTCATTTTTAAGTTAACACCTGTTGTCCTCCTGGGTCAAAATTGGCCTGAGGACAACAGGAGGTTAACCTTTATTTAGAGAGAGGAAGCTTCTTTTTTTGCAGGAACGTTCTAATCAGTCAATTGTTCAACCCTCCTGTTGTCTTACTGCAACTTTTGTCCTCCTGGGTCAAAATGGACCCGGTTTGGTTTGACTGTTAATAAGGTATAAATTATCACCCAATGCTGTGTTAGACCTTTTTAACTTTGACTTAATTGTAACTTATTACCATAAAAATTACGCTCTATAGGCCTCATCTAACCCTCCTGTTGTCCTCGAGTCAAGGAAAGAAGGGAGGCAGGAAGGAAGGAAAGGAGGGAGGAAGGAAGGAAGGAAGGATGGATGGAAAGGAGGAAGGAAGGAAGGAAGGGAGGGCGGAAGGAAGGATGGAAGGGAGGAAGAAGGAAGGAAAGGAGGGAGGAAGGAAGGAAGGATGGAAGGAAGGAAGGAAGGAAGGGAGGGAGGAAGGAAGGAAGGATCCCGAGGATATCATTATCTCTGATGTCTGCCACCAATAAACCTCCATAAATCCACTTTAGAAACCAGAGAAAAAAACAAGGCTACAGAACAGAAGTTTATAGTTATTCACATGACTTTAAATAGAGACTATTCACCAAAATATAAACAAATACAGTCTAAAATCGGGTCTGAAAGAGATCAGCAGCAGCTTCCTGCAGCATGTTTGAGCTTTTAATGGTGCCTGATGGTTTTATTTTTATTCTGACATCTTATTGGTTCACAAACAGGCCAAAAATGTTGGTGTCAGCATGTTTCCAACTGTCAGATTAGCAATAATGTTTTTATAGTGGAAGGATGAGCAGCTCCTCCAGCACAGTTTGACCAGTAAAGTCTATAAATGTCGAAGCTTCTTGTGAAGGAATTCCCTCCTTGTCTTTCTGTCAATAAACTGAAACTGAAACAACACATTTTTATCTCTGTTATCCAGTCAGCAGAGACACAAACAGCTGCGTCTCCCCCGGTAAAAAGCAGTTATTTATGGAGCTGGTGGTCACTGAGGTCAGCGGTGATAGAGACCATTATGTCTCTTATCTTAATGCAAACACGGCAGCGTCGTATCTGAAGCAAATCTTTGTTTTGTAGGTGGCAGAGGTTCCTAAGTGTCAGTGAAGAAGTCAAAAAATGAAAAAGGTTGCAGGATTTAAAGGAAGATTATTCGGCCATTGTCTGTTTTGACTGTTCCTTCTTTCCTCCCTTCCTTCCTTCCGTCTTTCCTTCCTCCCTCACACAGGTAAAAAACCCTCAATGTTTAATTACATAACATATTTATCTTATCTAACATAAGTAGTGTGGGATGTTTCCTTTCACGCTCAGGAAACGCATCGCTACCTCAGACTTAAGCCAAATTATGCTAATATGGCACATATCATAATGAAGTAACATTAAACTTAGTGAAACATTGCGACAATAGTCTAATTCAGTGTGAGGTTTGGAGCAAAGTGTCAATCACAGCTACTATAAGTCGTCAAATCTTATTAACGGAGCAATAGTTTCCAAAAATGAGCACCAGCACACTTATTATAGGGCCTGAATTCAGAGATTTAGAGACCAGAATGACTCATTAAAATCAATGATTGACTTTTTGAATGGGAGTCAGTTGGAGCAGCTGGCGGCCGTCAGCGGCTTCAAGACGTGGGAGGTGCTGGTTGAAATAAACAAAGTAAAAATGTAGCAAAAAAAATGGAGGTTCAAAGGTGCCAAAATGCTAAAAAAAAAAAAGCTGTGATTTGTCTCTTTCCCCGTCTCACAGTTCAGGTTGGGATCTGTTTCTCTGAACGTCGTCCCGGAGCCGGCGGAGGCAGTGCGAGGGTTACTGACTCACAGTCTGGAGAGGGGAAATACTCTGGAGCGCCATAACCAGGCGCTGGACGAGGAGAACCAAAGACTGAGACAAGAACAGCAACGCATCACCGCAGAGTAAAACACACACACACACACACACACTCACACATAAATCTCTGAAAACCAGCCAGTGTTGAAGGATGATTTCCACATGGGCAAAAGTCAATGAATTAAATCAGTTCTTTTTCTGGGAAATTGTGCAAATAGTCGTATTTACAGCTGGATGAAAGTAAACACAGAAACTATCCGGCTATAGCAGACATCATGACAAACTATGCTGGGAACTGGAACTGCATCTCTTTAATGCTAATGCGCTCATAAACTGAGCCTAAGATGCAGTTTAGTTGTTAGTGAAGACGGTTTGAACCTTTCACTGCTATACACTGAGGTTGAAATCATAAGTTTTGGTTCCTGTTAGAAACCAGTTATTACTCAACAACGCCTGCAACACTTCACTCTGAGCGATGCAACGATGTCAAAGCAGCGTTCACGTTAGTCAGAGGGGCCTCCGTGATTCACAGAGCACGAGACTCCTCACAGTCCAACTCACCTCACTTCACTTCAAAATACTTTATTCATCCTCAATTTGAGACAATATAGTTCACAAACAGAAGTCCAAAGACATATAATTAACACGGTGGCTGCAATTATTGTCATCATCAGTTAACATGCAAGTTATTTTCTCGATTAACTGATTAATTGTTTTGTTTTTAAAATGCCTGAAAATAATTTAAAAAAATGCTCCTTTACACTCCTTTCAATTCAGTTTACTGTCATTTATGTTGCATCAAAGCCTCAAATCATTGTAGTTCTAATTAACAAACATCTAACAAACAACTTTTTATTTACTTGATGTCAATAGGAACAATTCTTTTTATTACTATTTCATTTTTATTTAAAGCTTTTCATTATTATTTTTTAATTCATATTGATTGATCGATGTGGTCTGATTTTTGGAGTTTGTGTGTTTATAAATGACATATTTCTGTAAGTGATTGTGTCTGTTTTAAACTGTATTTCGCTATTGAAATATTAAGTAATAAATAACAAATAATAAATAATAATAATAGTAATTGCAAGTCAAATAAAACCAACAAACACAATGAATTATGTTAAAAAATGTAACAAAAAAAAGTGGATGTGTATTCATGACAGATGATAAATTGCAAAAGGAAGACATTTAAAAAAAAAAGTGGTTTTCCAACAAAGAAACATTTTAAATATAACCAGATTTAGCTTTGCTGTCACTAGAATTAAGCAACATAATAAATATAATATTTGAAGCAATAAATCTGTTTTTAATAAGGAAATGAGCTGTTTTGAAGTCGATGCCCTGCACTGCTCATTGTGGATGATTCATAGCTCCGCAGTCAGCTTCTTGACTCTGTTATCCATCATTGTTTAGCAGTCGAGGTTTTAAGTTGCTAAAGGAGAAAAACTCATGGTGCGATTATAGATGAACGCTGACACACTGAGGTTGTTTTTAGACTTGTGTGTGTTTCTGTATGTTTTCAGACTGAAGCGCTACGCTGCTGGTAAAGAAGCTCTGGAGGCTGAGCTTTACTCTCGCTTCGTTTTGGTCCTGAATGAGAAGAAAGCCAAAATTCGGAGTCTACAGGAGACAGTCACAGACCTGCAGGAGGCGAGGTACACCAAACATGGCTCTGTGTTTTAGCTCCAGTTTTTCTTTCTTTCCTTCTTCTTCCCTCATCTTCATCCTCCTTTTTCTTTCTTTCTTTCTCTTCTGCCTCCTTTTTCCTCTTTGTTTTTCTTTCTTTCTTTCTTTCCTCATCTTCATCCTCCTCCTTGTTCTTTCTTTCTTTATTAATCTTCCTCCTCCTCCTTCTTGTTCTTTCCTTCTCTTCTTCCTTTTTCGTTCGTCCTTTCTTTCTTTTGGACGACTGAAGCTTCATATTAGCTTCAGATCAACTTTTAAATCCATGTTTCCACAGAAGGAGGACTGTGGATTTAGTCCTCCATCACTTCCATTGTAAACATTATGAAGGGATCTTCTAATGGTCAGTATGAACAGGAGGAATCATTACAGCAAGAAAAACACACTTAACGTTACTTTGGACTCCTGAATGTTGATTTAAGACACTTGAAAAACTGTGAACTTCAACAGTTTTTAGCACTTTCACGTCACCCGACAGCTTCTCTTATTACAGTGATTAACCTTCAGCAGACAAACCAGCTGCTCACATGTCAGCTGATCTTCAAACGTTTGGAGGTGTTTCAAACAACACTCAGTTGTTAAGACAACAGCAAGTCCCCCATCCTTGCTCAATAACTTGCTCAATAGTTTTAGTGACACGTGACGTTTCCCTTAATTGCTGCAATCTTCAGATTCGTCACATTTGTTGTAAAAAGTTATGAAACATTAAAGTGTGTTGAATGTCATTTTTTAAACTATTGCATATTTAAATCAGTGTTGACTCTTTGGTGTCTTTTGTAGGAGTTCTGAGGGAAAGAAAAAGGGAAATTCAGGGAAATTGGACCAAACAGCAGATCAGGAGGAGGCGGCTGAGGAGGATGAGTATGGAGGGAGTACTGACGAGGAGCCAGGGGAAGAGCAGACTAACCCAGCCCCTTCTCAACCTACTCGGGGTAAAATGGATTTAATGTTCCCTATGTGTGCGTGAATACAGGCACTAAATGACAAAGAACAGAGAAAAGTCTTGGATCTGGATTACAACATGTTTCACGCTTGGCACTCTTCCTCAAAAAAAGCAGGACATGATGCGATGAATGCGTCATACTGATGGTTTGTAGAGCCAATTTCTAGCCATGGTGGTTGCTGCTACGCTCATTTAAAGCACAGATATTCAGAACATTTCCAGCTCTATATTAATATTCTGTGTCTGTACTGGAATATCTTTGCATGATTTCCAGTTAAAAACTCCTTATTTATCTTCTACTGGTCCTTTATGCAGCCGCTCAGTTCAGCCTCTGTCTGAAACAGGCCGTTTTAGCTCCTGTCTCTTTAAAGATTTCACTTCTTTTTCTCCTTCTTTACTCCAAAAGTTCAACTTCTCATATCACATCCATACATGTTGGAGCTGAATCACATCTGAGATATGAGAGTGGAAACACCTTAGCAACCGCCTTAGCAGCCACCTTAGCAACAAAGGTTCCGGAATGGATGGTCGTTGCTAACGAAGCGTTCAGAGCAGGTTGAAGCCTAAGTGGCAACACCTTAGCAACCACCTTAGCAACAAAGATTCCGGAATGGATGGTCGTTGCTAACGAAGCGTTCAGAGCAGGTTGAAGCCCACATGGAAACACCTTAGCAACCACCTTAGCAACCAGGGCTACAGAACAGTTCATTGAGCCAACATCAACTCAGCAGCATTTCTACATATGTAGGAACTAGCGCTGGGTATCGGTACTCGATACCTTTAAGGTATCGACCGAGATAAATCAATACCAAGTAGTATTGAAATGTCTCCCATCAAACGATACCTGCAATCGATCCTTTTTGCACCCAGAGCTAGAAAATATGACTATTTGTATGGACTTGCTAACAGCCAATCAATGCAAACGTTCTTCGATATAATGCGACATGTGATTGGTCCACTGCCACAGCAACTACAACCCGTTGAGTTTAACGCGCTTAGCAGTTCAGCAGCCGAGATGCCACCTAAACGGTCTAAAGTGTGTCTACACTACACGCCTGTTACACCGGATGAAAGCATGATGGGTATCTAATGAAGTACTCAGCTGGTATCAGTATCACTTTAAGGGTATTTGGATTGGATTATCATAATTTTTTTAATGATGTCCAGCCTTAGTTGGAACTTTGACCATGTTTAACACCAGACATTATAACAGAAAATGACCAAAAGCATGCTGTGTTCCCTTTAATCTATCATTCTTCAGTCTCACCTAAACACTCCAGCAGCTCGCTTCACTGACACTCTGATTAAAGTGCTGCTAATCACTAACATCACACAGCCTGCTGATGGTAAAATTGAAGTTAGAAGTTCCTTACAATGCCACATAATCTGTAGTACTGTGTCAAAATTCCTCAAAAGGGGATTTTTTTTCTTCCCCAGGAACCTCAGTTTTAAGTTTTATGGTTATGACTTTGTCTTTGTATTAGCATGTCTACATTTTACTATAAATTAACAGAATGACAGTTATGGAGAGAATTTTTCAGACAGGGGGCTTTAATGGATCACCTGCGGAAAGCACTGAATTTTTTGGCGTGGGAACGGTTAAGTCAACATTAAATCATGTAAGGCAGAAAATGACTGTTGCAGGTGCCTCCGGGCTGATGGGAAACACCTGCTGTGACATCACTGAGAAAGAGGCGCGGGCACAAATATTCAACATGCTTTAAAAAAAAGTTTCTAAGAGCAGAGCAGAGGAGTGTTTTTAAAAAAAATTTTAGGATCAAGTATTGTCACATGAAGAGTTTCTTTTTTTTGTGACATGTGGTATTTTTCGGGAGCTGTTGTCATGGCAGCTGAGTGTGTTTTACATCAGCCCAGAGACTAACCATGACATCACTCAGGGATTATGTAATCCGGTGTCGCGGGGCCTCCATTAACTTGACATCCCGAAACACCTTTAAATACAAGCAGCTCCGACGTTGACATTACACTCCATCAACCTCCCCGACTTCTGCTCCCAGATGGGTGGGACGTGATGAATGTGCCATCAGCAGGAGAGATGTATGGAGTGTGGTCGAGAGTGGATTTAGGTAGAACATTAGTTACCTATCATGGAAGAAAACTGGGCTCTAAAAGGGTTTTTTTGGGGAGTTTTTACCCTCCTCACAGCTGCTTACACCCCTGATTTTTCCACTGTCTCACACACATTAAATCCTCCACATGCAGCCAGGTCAGGTTTGATGCGTCAAGGTCTTTTTTGGGCGGTGTAGGTGTCCCCGTTTCCCCCCGGTCCTCCCCCTCTCCATCTGATTAGGGGGGAAACTTGCAGGATTTGTGTGTGTTTCTGTTGCTACGACAATGACTCAGAGGGCTACGTGCTGCCAGTCAGGACCAACAGATAGAGTAAGAAGAGAGAGAGAAAGGGGATGGGGAAGGAGGAGGGGGCAAAGAAAAGTGAGTTTTAGGAAATGTGTGGTTTCAATATTTGTGTGCATGAGTGTGTTTTGTGTGGTGTGTATAGAGACTGCTACTACGGAGAGAGGAGTGTTACTGAGAGGTTTTCATCCACACAACAAAACAATATATTTATGATGTCAAATTGAGCTCATTCTGGTTAAGACTGTGTAGATAATAGTGCTGCAACTATCCAATATTTTCTTAATTAAACAATGAATTGGTTTGTCTGTGAAATGCAAAAAAAATAGTGATAAACTGGCATTCACCATTTCTTGAAGCTCACAGTGACGTCTTATTTGCTTCTTTTTGTCCAACCAACAGTTTAGACTCTTTCAGAGGACAGATTCTCCAGCTCTATATTAATATTCTGTGTCTCTACTGGAATATCTTTACATGATTTCCAGTTTAAAACTCCTTATTTATCTTCTACTGGTCTTTTATGCAGCCGCTCAGTTCAGCCTCTGTCTGAAACAGGCCGTTTTAGCTCCTGTCTCTTTAAGACCCCCAAGTTTACTTTAACTTAGAAAAAAACTGGCTAACAAAGTGTTCAGAGCAGGTTGAAGCTGTGACTTTTGACTTGCAGGCAGGATTTCTACATATGTTCACCTCAAGTTTTGGATCTTTGACCACGTTTTAACATTCGACATCATAACAGGATATAAATTACCTAAAAATTACGAAAAGCAGAATATGGAAGAATACATTCTTACCTGACTTTAAGCGATGCATAAAACAAACCAAACATCCACTGATTCAGACCACAGTAACTATTATACAGGTTTGAAAACCGCAATCTTAAAGCATCATAGTATCAAAAGACATTAACAACGACAGTCTTTTCTGACTTTTAACTCAACTGTATGAATATACTACAGTCAGGGCTTTGGCTGTTTGGGGCGAGCAAACTTAAACAGTCCAGTGGTCAAATACACCAGAAGGAGGCAAGGCTAAAATTTGCTTTAAATTCTGTCTGAACACACTTTTAGGGTCTGAAGCCAACACGTTAATCCTGCAATCAATTTTTTTTTTTTTGGCCTTTTGGGGACAGCAGAAACAACAACAGCACTGACATATCATATCATCTTTTGAGTTGGTATGTTGAACTTATTTCCACATCCAGCAGTTACTGATCAACAATATCATTCATTAGTTCATCTGTCCACATTCTCTTCTGTCCACCTGCTGAATGTAAAGTCCAATATTCTCTCTCTGTTAGCTCTGTTTTTACTCTCTACCAACTCCTGAGGGAAATATCTAAATGCTCCACTATGTTCACCAGCTAGTCTACAGATAACTGTGTCTGTTAGCAGGTAGTGTACAGAGGCTTTTTTAAAAACGGCTTTTACTCTAGAAAGCAACGCTATGAAAGCACTGAGACTGAACCAGAACAGTAAAGTTGCAGCCAGACAGTTAAACAATGAGCTGAAACTCAACTATAAAGCTCTGTAAAGCTGAGAGGAGCTGCAGAAAATTGTCTTATGAGTAATTGTGAATATAAAAATATTAATTAGAGGGAACCAATGTTTCAGCAAGATATCACAAACAGTAGAGAAAAACCTTTATCAGCGTCTGTGTACTTAGTCTGCTTTGTTAAAGATTTACATGTTGGTCCTCTTTTGTTTTGAGTTTAACAGAAAAGCTTTTACAGACTGGTTTTAGAGACCTGAGTCATTCAAACAGGGAGGACGAGATGGAGAGCAGCCACCAAACTATGAATAATACTATTAGAAGAACACATCATTTTAATGGACATTTCCATATTTTCCACCATCATTTCTTCTGCTCGTTGATCCGATGAGCGGGACTGATTTGCAGGTTTAGAGCCAGCTCACTGCTCTGTTGTTCCACACACTCATTCCTGCTTTCCTCACGTTTAAAGACAGACGGGTAGAGAGAGAGAGCAGAGGTGATGAAAGCAGAGTCAGATGTTGGCAGGATGCCGGCCGCCGTCGCTCAGCCTTGAAACAGTAGAAAGGAGAAAAAAAAAAGTGATTCCTTTTTTTAAAGAAACTGCTGTGAGTTACGTAACACGCCGTTCACACTGGTTACACAGAATGACACAAGTGTTTGGTGTGTTTTAAAGCTCTGCTGCACACCTGGAAGCCAGTTCACCCATTTATACTGTCACAATTTACCAATCTGCATTGTTCCCTATTCTCAGACTTCTTTTTAAGATCAAAGGGACTGATCAGTTAATTGAAGTAATAAATCAATATCGGTAATAATCATTAGTTGCAGCCGTTCTTCCATGTTCTCTTTTCATTCTCTCACATTATAGTAAAGTAAATATTTTGGGGGTTTTGGACCGTTTGCTCAGACAAATAGGACAACAACAAAAAAGGTGTTTTTCTGATGAATTATATGTGAATGATCTGATATTGATTATTGAATCCAGAGATTCTGCCTTTACATTTGCATCAACATGTGCACTAAATGTTGTGTAAAATGTTCACTTTGTAGATATTGAGTCATTAAAACATGCATAAAAAGCCTATTGTACACGACAAAGTAGCATAGATCATTGCTGCTAATATTAGCCGTTTTGAATCACATGAACTGTGATGTGAATAGTTTTAGTCTGCGTTAACACTGCAGTGACACAGGACCTTTATGTTATTTGTGCACACTGAAAATTCGAAGTTTATGGATTTGGTTAACTTAATACATTAGAGCTAATGTATAGAGCACATTGTAAAACACTTCCAGACTGTATTCAAGGGTTATTCACAAAGAGGACAAGCACTTATCCACTGAGGGGAAATCTCATTTTTGAAAGGAAATGGGCAAGAATATGAAAAGTAGATGTGTGTCAGTGTTTGGAGTGAAGTTATGGAATGATTGTGACATTGAATTGAAAGAATGTAAAAATATGTTTTCATTTAAGAAATTAGAAAGTTATGTAAGAAGTGAATCTGGGGATTTGTGGATTGTTGAAAGCTGGATATTTATGTTTTTAGTTTGTTATGAGAACTTAAATTGTTAATTTATTTGACTTTGTCATGTTTAAAAGTCACTGCTACTGACTTAAGTTTTGTTTTGAAGAAACTGAATTCATGTTTTAAAAAAGGGACAAAATAAGCTCAGGATTCAGTCTGCACCTTTTTTTCGGTCAAAGAAAATAAAATAAAATAAAAGAGAGATTAAATAATTTGTAAGAGAATCATAAAGGCATGAGGAAAGAATGATGACATATTAAGTGTTTTGTTTATGTATCCTATCAATTTTTCTCATATCTTGTTTATTTTGTTTTGTTTGCATGAACATTTGTTCAAGAAATTATTCATGGTAATTTATGTTGTAAATGATCGGAAAAACAAAACTTACCTAACCTAACCTTTCTAGTGTTGCAGGTCTTTGTCAACTGTTTTGCACATGTAGGCCTAAAAATCCAGATGTGTTGAGCTTTAGTCTTTGTGCATTTGTTTGTTTGTTTTATATTTGGGAAATGTGTTGAAAGTTCAGCTTGTAATGTCCCCAGCTTAGGGGAAACCCTGGTGCAACCACCACCACCAACAACGATGTTCAGCCCCTTTAAGGATTTTATTCAAGTATTTTGACTTCAGGGTGGGCGTAAAGCAAAATAACAAACAAAAGGAACTAAAAGTAAACCCTGCTACACTTCTCTAAGAAACAACAAACAAAGGACAAATCACTAACTTAACTTCCTGATGTGACCAGAAACAGGAGAAAACCAAGACCAACAAAAAAATGCTACCCACTCCTACAAAACCTGGTCTGACTCTCAGTAGACAAATAACAATACACAATACATGCCACGTTGTCACAACTTCATGTTGTCTGGTCGATCGGTTGAAAACAGGAAAAGGCCGGTCTTTAAGCTGCATGCATGGATGCTGGAACCAATCAGCTCCTTGGTACAAACCACACTCTTAATCAATAAATTACACAGCTCACTCACAACGTCTCCACACAGGGGTCAGTGACTTATTTTACTGTCCATGTGGTTTAGTTTAAATTTAAAGGGGTTAAAACGTGAAAATAAACGTATGAATAACTTGCACACATTCTTTTTTTGTGGACCCAGCATCAAATTTCAGCTTTTAATCCATTTTGAGAAAATATATTAGAGGATTATGGCAAAAATGTCTAAGTGGTGTAACCATAAAAACTTTGTACCAAATAATTCAACTTGCTTAAAAACAGTACATTCTCAATAAAACACCATATCAACTAGTTTGGCATGATCTTACATTATAACTTTTTATATTAAATAAAGGTAATGGAATACAATTGTTCTAAATATTACATTTCATCTGGGGAATCATGGAGATCAGGAAACATTTACATGTTTTAAATGAAGTCATTATTAGTATAAGTCCACTTAAATACACTGTAGGTGATAAAATATGTAATATTTATCATTCTTTTGTGGTTACACCATTTGACATTTTCAGGAGCATTCAGTGTCACTTTTGGTAAAAAATGGTGCAAATGTCATTTCAAATTATATAAAACCAACAAAAATACTAAATGTACATTTTAACAAACATGATGCTGCTTTTAAAACTAGTTTTAACATATTTTTGAATTGTTCATCTTGATAACCCTTATTTGACACTGATCCACAGACACCACAACAGGATCATCCTACAAGGAGAAAGGAAAGATATACGTACATATGGCATACACGGTTAAAGCACACTGGGTCATAACTAATGTTGAAGTTTCCTGGAAAAATGAATCACTTCATACAATATAGGTATTCATTTAATGTAACTGAATCAATATTGGAATTGAGTCAAAATTAATCAGTTCTGGACTTTCGAACTTTCGAAAACCAGACATTTGAAGATGTTACATTGGTCATTTTCCCCCATTTTTCTGATGTTTTATGGATCCAAACTCATACATTAATCTGGAAAACAATTGTTAGTTGTAACTAGGCCTGTCACAATAATTAACGACTTATCGTACAATAACGTAATTAACTTTTGTGTCGTCCTCCCGGGTCAAATTGACCCCGTCTGTTTTGACTGTTCCTTTTCTTCCTCCCTTCCTCCCTCCGTCCTTCTCTCTTTCTTTCCTCCCCCCTACCTTCCAGCCTTCCTTCTTTCCTCTGTCCTTCCTCACTTCCTTCTTTCCTTTCCTCCCTTCCTCCCTCCTTTCCTTCTGTCTTTCCTCTGTCCTTCCTCCCTTCCTTCCTCCCTCCTTTCCTTCCTTCCTTCCTTCCTCCCTTCCTTCCTCCCTCCCTCCTTTCCTTCCTTCTTCCTCCCTACCTTCCTTCCTCCCTCCTTTACTTCCTTCCTCCCTCCTTTCCTTCCTTCTTCCTCCCTTCCTTCTTTCCTTCCTTCTTCCTTCCTTCTTCCTCCCTTCCTTCCTCCTTTCCTTTCTTCTTCCTCCCTTCCATCCTTCCTTCCCTTCCTTCCTTGACTCGAGGACAACAGGAGGGTTAAGAACATCATCATGTCTATATATGGACTTATTGTATGATACATGGACCTGACTTTGATCATCAAAGAGCCCACTCTCCAACCCCCCCCCCCCCTTACATTATTGAGCTAAGGGTTATAACAGTGGTATAAAATGATCTTCAAATGACAATAATATCGTTTATCGCGATTATTTCTGAGTCAATATATCGTCCAACACACACACACACGTCTAGCTGTAACTCACACTTTCTGTCTCACTAAAACATGACTGACTCATGTTCTCCTCAGACTCCTTTACTCCGAGCCCATTGGACGACAGCCTGAATGACATCACAGACGTGGCGCCCTGCCGTAAACGCCGCTTGCGTCACCTCGGGGCCCCGGAAGCCGCAGTTAAGCGTCCACATCCGCAGACCTCCCAGAAAAAGAGGTAAGAGTCTGCATCGTCTCTCTTTGTTTGTTTTGACAATGTTTGGAAAGTCGTTCCTCCTACATAACAACCGACTGCTTTATGTCTGTCTGCGAGCTCTTTACTGGCTTTGTAGCTATTAAACATACAGTTATTCTTTACATTTGTTCATTTCGCCCAGGGTGTGACACGTCCGACCAAAAATAGCTCCACAGAAACACACAATCTATTTAAATACACACAGCTTACACGTCCCGCCTTCTACTTCTTCTTCTCTGTACAAGAAAAATGAGAAGACGTGACGGACTCCACCTGGAAAATGGCTCACGTTTGTAATTACAGTATTGGCCTGAATATAAGTCGACACCCCTTTTCCAACAGCTGTTCTCTGGGGAGGAAAATACTTTTTAACCCTCCTGTTGTCCTCAAGGAAGGAAGGGAGGAAGGAAGGGAGGAAGAAGGAAGGAAAGGAGGAAGGGAGGGAGGAAGAAGGAAGGAAAGGAGGGAAGAAGGAAGGATGGGAAGGAGGAAAGGAAGGGAGGCAGAAGGAAGGAAGGAAGGAAGAAGGAAGGAAAGGAGGGAGGAAGGATGGAAACGAGGTAAGGAAAGAAGGAAGGGAGGAAGGAAGGAAGGATGGAAAGGAGGAAAGGAAAGAAGGAAGGAAGGAAAAGAGGAAAGGAAAAAAGGAAGGAAGGTAGAAGGGAGGAAGGAAGGACGGAAGGAAGGTAGGGGGGAGGAAAGAAAGAGAGAAGGAGGGAGGGAGGAAAGAAGGAAGGAAGGGAGGAAGGAAAGGAATGAAGGTAGGAGGGAGGAAAGAAAGAGAGAAGGAAGGAAGGGAGGAAAGAAGGAACAGTCAAAACAGACGGGGTCAATTTGACCCGGGAGGACGACACAAGGGTTAAAGATTCAACACACTTTCAAACTTGTTGGGAACAATTCCCCTAAAATATTATTAATCCAAGAAGAAGAAAGATCTCATCCTCGACGGTTGTCTCTCATAAAACTGCAATAAAAAGCGTTAAATCGGCGCGTAAATCCCACATTAGTGCCGCTTGTCCATCAGTCACACACTCGCACGCTCTCTATCAACCTCTTGGAAGAGTCCGTGTAGTTTTTTCTGGCAGTGAACATTTTTCAGACAATCTGTTTGTCTTTTTGAGCTCCTCAACATCTGTGACAGCTGTTAATTCTTGGCTGTTTTTATGGATTATTCAAACTCCATTTCTGCTTTAACCCTCCTGTTGTCCTCGAGTCAAGGAAGGAAGGAAGGAAGGAAGGATGGATGGATGGATGGGAGGAGGTAGGAAGGAAAGCAGAAAGGGAGGAAAGGAAAGAAGGAAAGGAGGAAGGAAGGATGGAAGGGAGGAAGAAGGAAGGAAAGGAGGAAGGATGGAAGGGAGGAAGAAGGAAGGACGGAGGAAAGAAGGAAGTTAGGAGGGAGGGAGGAAAGAAGGAACGACGGAGGGAGAAAGGAAAAGAGGAAGGAGGGAAGGAAGGAAGGAGGGAGGGAGGAAGGAAAGAAAGAGAGAAGGAGGGAGGAAGGGAGGAAAGAAGGAAGGAAGGAAGGAAAGAAGGAACAGTCAAAACAGACATGCTTAATTTGACCCGGGAGGACGACACAAAGGTTAAAGATGTCGGAAGATGTTTCGACTCGTTTTCGTTTATCATTCATTTATTTTTTCCACATTGGTGTACTGGAGAATTACAAATTAAAAATGTTTTCGAAACTTTTTGGTAAATACACAAGTACATAGTTCAACAATATCAATATCAAAAATAGATAGCACATTACATTTCATAAAAAAGTGGAGCGATTGCATTGCAAAACGTTTCTGCAGAAAGAGAATTTTATGAAGATGTGGGTGGAAAGTGCTGACCCATACTTTATTACAGTAAGTGAGGTATAGATATAATAGACAATAATGTAATGTTTGGATATATGAAGAATGTAAAAAAAGCACTAATAATTTTGTAACCTTGCTATGTTTACCTCACGTTTTGGACCATGTTTAACATTTAACACCAGAGCAGGTTATAAACAGGAGCTGCAGTGAATAGACAGTTAATTGATGAGTTGCCAACTATTAAATAAAACGCCAGTGAATTTGATAATCAATCATTTTGCGTCATATTTTAAGAAGAAAATGTCCAAATTCTCTGATTCCAGCTTCTTAAATGTGAATATTTTCTGCTTTCTATTATTCCTCTGTGACAGTAAACTGAATATGTTTGAGTTGTGGACGTCATCTGGGACATTTTACAGACAAACAACTGATCGATTCATCAAGAAAATAATTAACAGTTTAGTTGATAATGAAAATAATAATTATTAGCTCTAATATCAATATTAATCACAGAAAACCCAATAAAAGAATAATGTGTCTGTTTTAAATGAGTCTTCAGAAACTCCTGCAGGTTAAACTGAGCTATTTAAACATATTTAAGTGCTGACTGACTCTAATAGACTCACTATTAACACACTGTAACTGGCTAAACTGTTACTTATTCATTATTCCTCAAATATAAGATGACTACCACTGACCCCAATGACTCCATCTCTTTTGACTGTTCCTTCTTTCTTTCCTTCTTTCCTTCCTTCCTCCCTCTTTCTTTAATTTTTCCTTCGTTCTTCCCTTCCTTCCCTCTTTCTTTGCTCCCTCCTCCTTCCATACTTCCTTCTTCACTTCCTTCCTTCCTTCCTACCTTTCTCCTTTCCTTCCTCCCTTCCTTCTCTCCTTACTTCCTTCCTCTTTTCCTCCCTCCCTCCCTCTTTACTCCTTTCCTTCCTTCCTTCTTTCCTTCCTCCTATCCTTCCTTCCTTCTTCCTATCCTTCCTTGACTCGAGGACAACAGGAGGGTTAATGTAGCTTCCAGTATTAAAATATCATCTTCTGTTCTGGTCAATATGATATTTCTCAACTTTAAAGCTTCTTTTGTTAGATTCCTATCTGTTGTTTCACCCCAACATCCTCCTCCCCCATTCTCTCTTCTTCTCCCTCTTCTTGCCACCCATGAATGGGAAAATCAAACACCATAAAAGCTCCCTGTCAGGCTTCTTCTTTATGTCGGGGGGCAATTACACCCAATCTGCCGTCGCTCCCGACCAGCGTGAACCCGAAGATGTTTGTTGAAGTTCACAAACGCTGGAGCCGAGCTTCAGGCTGTAAACTTTCCCGACTGACCACAACACAATCAGTGATGTAAATATGTGAAGGAATGTGTGGAGCTCAGATACCAGCAACAAGCCAATAATCACACAGAGCTGGTTTCTTACTGCAGCTGTGCTAATAATTACATCTCATTAGTTTCAGTCTCAGCTCATCAACTAACTTTTATTTCGATTAATCAGAGAATCATTCGGTGCATGATATGTCAGGGGGAAAAAATAGTGATGAAAAGTGTAGAAATAGTTTAAATGTCCGCACAACAGTCCACAACCCCAAAGATATTCATTTTACAGTGATATCAAACAGAGAAAAAGCAGCAAATATTTACATTGAGAGGCTGCAAACAGAAGATGTTTGACTTCATTGAACAGTCGCAGCTTTGTGACGTGGTTGCTTCTCACACTGTAGTTTATCAGCTAACTGTAGCGCTGGGTATCCGTACCTTTTAACCCTTACATACTGTTCAGGGTCTAATTTGACACAGTTTTACATTTAAACGAAGGAAAAAAAACACCCTAAAAAATGTCAATTTAGCCAGAAATGTGATGACTTATCCTAATGTAACCCAGAATATACAAAAATGGAAATAATTCAACATTTTTGTGCAGCTAATACACATTTTTGTTGAGTGTGTTGTATTTGTTGACCCATATTTATTCAAAAAAATTCAAAAACTACCTTACAAAAATACTGTTTATTCACATTTAATGTAATTAATTGAAATTATGTAACGTTGGACCAATATATAATGTGATTGTGATGTTTTTTCTCCATCAACAAAAAGCGTAAAAACTGAAGAATACACTCTTTCTGCTCTATTATATATAGAGATATGTGGATATGGCTAGATTAAAATGCAGATAATTTTGTGACATTAACCCTTTACATACTGTTCATATTCTGACTCCTAATTAGTTTCTACACCAATTCACATTCATAAATTACACATCAGTTTGATTAATCTTATGGAAAAAAAGACTTTCCCTATTACTATTTTATGGTCCAGGAAAACATTTTTTAGAATATGAAGAATACAACATGTTTTTTAATTTAAAAAAAAAAAAAAAAATACAGGTCCAAATTTGTATATTTGCATATATAAAAATGTGCATCAGCTGCACAAAAAAGATGCATATTATTTCCATTTTTGTATACTGTGGGTCACCTTAGGGAAGTTTGGCTAATAGAAATGTGTATATGATGTTTTTACAGCTCTCAAATGTAAAAACAGGTCAAATTTGATCCTAAACAGTATGTACAGTAAGGGTTAATATCGTTTACCCATAGACTGTATATAAGAAATGGACGTAACATCCGTGACGTCACCCATTGGTTTGTGGACTGCTGCTCGGAGGACAATAGTATCAGATCTGAGCAGCGCCATCTTGAAACCTGTGAACCAATCAACCTGTCAATCACAACGTAGCCACGCCCTAATGCATACCCTGCTTTATTGTCAAATATAAAATCAGGGAGGCCAACATTTCACAAATGAACATCATACTGCATTGAAGAAGGCTTTAAACTAGCGATTGAGACCATCAACACATTTTGAAAACGTTTACTGAGGTTAGAAATCAAGTGAGAAGTTGGTGAATTCTCCATTGACTTGTATAGAGACGGAAGTCCTTTTGACACCAAAACGGTCACCCCCTGGTGGCCTTTTGATAGAATGCAGTTTTAAGTTACTTCTGTGTTGGCCTCATTTCAGAGGACTGGAACTCTCCGCCTGATTTTATCACAGAACTCAGGAGAGGAGGTGGAAACAAGGACTCCAAATCACCACAACCCAAAAAAAAACATGAAATAAAAAGTATTCAGACAGCTGTTAAAAGTTCACCAAAGTTTGACTTAACATTAAAAGAATCACCACTGATTACATTTAATATTGACATAAACTGATTTCACCACAGATTTGTTTTTATTGTAAATGAACACTTTAACTGATCAGACTGTATAAAAAGGAGCCACATTTCTCAGTAATTAGAGTCTGATTTATATCACAAAGAGAGCCAAGAACACTTTGGCTTTTTTAGTGTGTGTGTATGTTTTAGTCTTGATTGCTGATTTTCGATGTTATGTTGTGTGAAATGAACCATCAGACGTCATTTTCATTTATTTCCTCGTTATCGTTACAGCTGTTTGTGAAGTTAGCGTCTCTTTTTTACAACAATAAACTCAATCAAAACCAGGAAAATTGAATCAAAAAAGAATAAAAATAAAGATGAAAAAATAATCAAGAGAAGATTCATGAGAAAAGATATTGGTTTTTGCGTAATCGTTCTTACAGCAGACAAATTAAACCTTGATGGATTTTAGCTTCTTAATTGTGACATTTTGCTGCTTTCTTTTGTCTTATGTGACAGTTAATTACTCATCTTTTGGATTTTGGATCCAGTTTTCTGAAATTTTATTGACCAAAATAATAAATTGACCAGGCGGAGAGCTCTAGTCCTCTGAAATGAGGCCAACACGGTGTTTATGGTCTCAATCGCTAGTTTAAAGCCTTCTTCAATGCAGTATGATGTTCATTTGTGAAATTTTGGCCTCCCTGATTTTATATTTGACGATAAAGCAGGGTATGCATTAGGGCGTGGCTACTTCGTGATTGACAGGTTGATTGGTTCACAGGTTTCAGCAGGGCACCTCTTGCTCCTCCTGATGCCCATATAAGTAGAATCCATGTTTTTATTTTTCCCGACATGCACCGGAAATTTTCAAGATGGCGCTGCTCAGATCCGATACTATTGGCTTCCAAGCAGCAGTCCACAAACCAATGGGTGACGTCACGGATGTTACGTCCATTTCTTATATACAGTCTATGAAACTGACAGAAGAATCCTACAAAGAAAGGGAAATAAAGTTATAACCAATTTATAACTGTTTATTAATGGTTTATGAAGTGTTTACAACCTTTTATAAATCCTATATTAGGGATTGTTATTGTAAAGTTGCACCAAAAAAGAATACAGAGTAAATAAGAATAAACAAATAAGTAATAATGAATACAAGGTTTTTTGGTCAAACTAAGAGACGACAAACACTGAGACAGTTATTCATGTTTTTAAAACCAAAACTAAACCCTTCATAC
This sequence comes from Scomber scombrus, assembly GCF_963691925.1. NCBI lineage: Eukaryota > Metazoa > Chordata > Actinopteri > Scombriformes > Scombridae > Scomber > Scomber scombrus. Next base: position 24,273,670 of record NC_084984.1, read on the forward strand.
GTAACAAATGTTTTCTCAATGCTTTGTTTATTGATTTTTTAAAAATTGAAAACATATAACATTCCTCCATAACAGTCTCAGCAATAAGGACTTTTTTTTTTTACAATAATCATTACACTAATAAAATAATAATGATCAATTCAATAAAAACAATAAAATAAAATGTTCTTTAATCCCAATTAAAAAAATTTGCTTTAATGACCTTATAAGGAAGAAGAATACATCATGTAATTTGAAGAGGATGTCTCGCTGTCTTATTAACTCATTAAAGCTACCCTTACCTTTGTTACATTTTTACACATTTTTTGTTTAGGTTAAAATGCTATAAATAAGGTAATGGCACTCTAAAATGTTAGAGAGATCCACCAGGCATAGAAACTAATCATTATTCCATTCTCATAATATTTTGTGAAAACTCCGACCAATCATATCATTCGGTCCAAATGATATGATTGGCCGAGTGACCTGCCGGTTTTCCCCTTCCGCATTACGTAATAGCGCGCAAAAGCGGGCCATGGCTTCCACCTCCAGCCGCTCCAACAGGGAAAAAGAAAACTATATACAGTATATATATAGTGCGCGTTCGCGGAGGCAGACATCCCAACTCTCCCGGGAGTTCCGGCAGTGTCCCGTATATTGATAGCGGCTCACTGACGCCCGCAAATGAGACGTAATCTCCCGGAATCTGAAGTAAACGAGCAAGAGCACGCACTAGAGAGTGACTGCGAGTGTGTGTGTGACTATAAATGCAGCGTGTGTACTTTTACTGTAATACTGCATACTATCACTCATAATACTGCAGTACTTTTACTGTAATACTGCATACTATCACTCATAATACTGCAGTACTTTTACTGTAATACTGCATACTACATCACTCATAATACTGCAGTACTTTTATTGTAATACTGCATCACTCATAATAATACTGCAGTACTTTTACTGTAATACTGCAGTACTTTTACTGTAATACTGCATACTACATCATCATAATACTTAAGTACTAGGGTGACTACATGTTGCTGAATATAATTAATAAACATGTATAATGATGAGAAACCTTCAGACACCTGCAGACTGCTTGCAAAGAGCTTTGCATGAAAAAAACAAGCAGTTAAATCTCCCAAATTAAAATCAGAATCATGTTTATTCGCCAACTAGCGAGAACAAGGAATTGTCGTTCCCCCCCCCCAGTGTAGAGACAGAAACGTTTGACCAGCACAATGACCTCCTTCCAGTTTCTGTCCTCATCTTTACGTCCAAAAAGGGAAAACCCAGCTGTACACCTGTAGGGCGTTATCGCATTTACAACATTCCTCTGGGAGGGAAAATCAAATTCAGAGTTTATTGGCGATAAAAAAAGCAGCGTTGTCCTGCAGGTTTATGATTCTAGCAGGTTCACGGTTTTCTTTTCTCTTCCTTTTCTTCTATCTGACCGTCCTCGCTCTGTTTTTTTATCTCTCTTTAACCACACAAACACATGCTGCAGTGGCTTTAGGCAGACCAGCTGGTAGAGTCGGCCTCAGGAGGGAGAGGACCTTTTCCACCTCGGACTCAGCTCTGCTAATGAGAGTGAGGAAAACATCAGAAAAGCTGCGTCACAGTTAGCTTTGGTTATATTTGTCCAGCTTTTGAGATATTTATTTCAGTTTTCAACCTCCACTTTAATACAAAGGAAGTGGAGGAAATTGTGTTTAACGTGCTGACAGAACTGAGAAATTACACCCTTAAAACAATTATCCAGACTAGCAGGGACTCTGATTCTGAAAAAAAAAAAACATGTTGCTGTTTAATATTTCATTTGTGATTTCTATTAGAGTTGAGTGAGAAATTCAACTTGGCATGTATTCAGAGGAAAAAGCCACTGTACACTACCTGCTCAGCACCAACTGGCGCTTTTCCACTACACAGTTCTAGCACTACTCGGCTCGACTCGACTCTACTCTGGTTTTTCTGCGTTTCCATCAGGGATAGTACCTGGTACCTGGTACTTTTTTAGTATCTGCTCTGCCGAGGTTCCAAGCGAGCCGAGCCGATACTAAATGTGACGTCAACAGACTGCCGGCCTCTGATTGGTCAGAGAGTCACTGGAAGAGTCATGAGCCGACCCACAGAAGAATCAAACCAGGCATTTTTAAATACCAACAACAGCGTTACAGTGATTTGTTTCTCTTCTCTTGCTTTGTGTGTGACAGAAAGCCTCATACAGCAGCAAGTACACCATCGCCTCCATGTCCTCCATTGTTTATGTGTTTGTGTCATGTATAGGAGGGAGGAGGGGTTGTTGCTGTTCAAGTTTTTTCAAAGTGCAGTGTGAAATGCAAGAACGGTAAGAGTTGCTTTAAGTAGCAGTTATATAGTGCTCACTTCCAGAAACAATATTTGCTGCAGTAAAACTGCGACTTGAAAATGGCCAGATATATGTTGTCTACATTTGTTATTTGGACTCTTGTTATTTTGAAAACTGTTCATTCATTGGATGAGCCCTTTTCTCCCAGCAGGCCGTGCTCCATTCCACATTTTAAGAACAAACAAAGAAAATAATATATTGCAGTTATAATCTTTAAATATACAACCATGGAAGTTGTAGAATACTGAAATAGGAGTTGATTTAAGTTGCAAAATTGGAAGTGATAAGAAAGAACTGGACCACAAGAGTGAGCATGACTGAGAAATGCACAGCAAGAAAGCGACATAAATACATCATGGATTACATTGAACTGATATATAAGTTGTGGTCTCATTTTTGACCTCTGTATTTGAAAATCCTTGGTCCTCCGTGATAGTGCCATGAATACTGTGTCCACAAATGGTCATACTCAATGATCTACAGTAATGGAATTAGCGTATTGGTTTGTTATTCCACAAACAAACAAACACAGTCACCCATATGTGTGTTTTGGGAGTCAGACAGTCATATCCTCAGTAATGCTGCATCATCATTATCAAAAAAACACCACAGGCAGTCACTTTCACCATCTCTAGGAGAGAAGACAGTATGATAGTGCTGCTTTAGGCCCATGCTTGACCCAAAATATGGAAAATTCCCTAACACTTCACAGATAATATATTCTCTGAAAATGGATTAAAAGCAGAAATTTGATGCTGGGTCGACAAACAAAATGTGTGCAAGTTATTCATACGTTTATATTCACATTTTAACCATTTTTAAATTTGACTAAATCACATGGACACAAAATAAAACCTCATTGGCCTGTAAAGGCCCATTTATGCTCAACGTTAAATACGGATCCGGATACTTATGTCCGTGCTCCGCGATCATTTCGTCCGTATTTTTGCACGTTTCCATAAAGCTTACGGATAAGGACCAAACTACCAAATGGCGGAACGTTATGAGGAAAGGTTATTTGAGTTGGTTAGAAACTTTAAACATATCGTTTTTGTCTTTTATGCAAGAGGAACATTATCAATATCTCCTCCACAGTCGCCATGTTTGTTTTTGAGTTTGTTGTTGTCATAACCTTTTGTCTCTGTGCTGCCCCCTGGTGGATGTATTGGTTAACATCCATGCCAACGTAAAGGACGCATGGAAGTATGTGAGCAGTGACGGTAACATCGTTTGAAAAGGACGTATACATTTCCGTACGTACGTTGAGCATAAATGGGCCTTAAGCAGATGATGAAACAGTATTTAATTGAAATAATGTAAATGTAGGGGGCGGCATAAAACATTTCTCTCTTTAGGTTTCAGATGTTTTTACCAAAGAAGAACACAGAACAAGTGATTTACAGAGCAGATACATGAATGCATCAGACAAAAACTCTCTTTTCATGACTGTACAGTAGCTCTGATGTCCCGGTTCTTAAACCTGCCTTCAGACCTCTGATTGGTCGATTGTTTTGTCCAATTGTGACAATAGCCGTGACACACAACTGAACAAATTGAAGGTGTTGGTGGTGGTTCAGGAGTCTGGATCCAGACTACAGAGGTCTCACAGATTGGACATCCTGAAACCTAGATACCACCAGAAGTTAGTGAGAAAATGTGTTTTTGTTTTTTCTTCATAACCCTTTAATTTTGTTAAAGGGGGTTTTGGTGAATACTATTATTCTCCAGACAGCAGGGGGGGTTCTAGGACATGAACTGGGGTGCCAAAGTCAGTCTGTGGTCTTAAAGAAACAATTATGCAACTTTCTACTTTTCTTTACTTCTCTTTCTCCTCGGTGCCTGAATCTACACTCAGATTCAGCTTTCAATCCCTTCTGCTGTACATCCAAAAACCTCTTAATACTGCTCCTCTTGTTCCCGTATCTCCCGTTTGCCAGTTTTTCTTTATTTGGATGTGGTCGTTTAGAAATTTACTCCAAAGACGTGTCTCAATCTGACATTGTTTCTGTGGTGCGATCCTCACAACCCGTCCAACAAACTGTGTCCAACCTCCACCGAGTGCCAGCCACTGTAAACTGTGCCACATGCAGATGGCCGTAAGTGGTGCCATCCATCCGCAGCTGCTGTCTGGAGCTGGTCGTGGTGCCCATTACCGGCGCTTATTACCAGCTCAACAAGAAGCAGCAGTGAGCCGATGAGCAGCTGCGGCCGGCTGGATGTTTGATCGCAGCCTCCCTCTGAGCTGGCAAACACCGGCAGCAGAAGAGAGCTCTTTGTCTGAGAGGTGGCTGTAAATGTGTGAGTGTGTGTGCGTGTGTGTGGGGGGGGTTCAGGGCTGTTGGCAGTCCTTCACCCCAGCTCTTGTTTATTCCTTTTCCATCACTCAACCCCATTCACCTTCCTCTGTTGCCTCCATGTTTTTCTTGCATGCAGGTCGTCCACAAGGAGGAGGAGGAGGAGAAAATAAACAGGGTGAAAGAGGTCACATGAACAGAAGATAAAAGACGAGCGACAGGCAGAGTTTCACATTTTGGGAGAGAAAGACATCAGCTGATTTTTTTAGAAAAGTAGGACGAGAAGATTGATTAAATGTAAACTTCTCTACTTCCGTAAAAAAAAAAGCATGCACTCCAAAGTATGTATAGTCGCCATCTTAAATGCCGAGGCCGAAGTCACCTGACAGTCACCTGATGTGCCGATCCATAGATAATCTATATGTCTATGACCAGGGGGGTCAAATTCATTTTAGTTCAGCCCCATTTGATCTCTGGCGGGCTAAACCAGCACCATTACATAATAACCTATAAAGGATATCTAATACATTTAACATATATATAAGACATATTATAACTTTACTATGATAAACCATCTGGGGTTACCGTAGTAAGAGATACTGATAAAATGTGTCAAAGCCCCTCGAGGAAAAATCTATCCTTCAAATATGATTCATAATTCAAGTAGATTGTTAAATTGGACGTCCAATCAGAAAGCTGAACTGTGAATGACGAGTGAAAATAAGAAAGAATACTAACATGTTTTATTGAAAAACTGGAGTTATCCAGAGGGCCGAATTATATATTTGACACCTCTGGTATACACATTACTTATTTATATATAATATTTGTCTATTTATTCCAAAATCAATTTGTATATTTTTGTTTATCACATATGTTTATTTTATAGTATTATCTTTTTTTTAATATATTTGTATATACCTGTAAATATTGAGTGGATTTGGCACATCAGGTGACTGTCAGGGGACTGGGCCTCTATGCATTTAAGATGGCGACTATAGATTTATGGCGCTTTTCCACTACACAGTTCCAGCACGACTCGACTCGTTTTTTTTGTGTCTCCATCAGGGATGGTACCTGGTACCTGGTACTTTTTTAGTACCTGCTCTGGTGAGGTTCCAAGCGAGCCGAGCCGATAGTAAAATGTGACGTCTACAGACTGCCAGCCACTGATTGGTCAGAGAGTCACTGGAAGAGTCATGAGCCGTCCCACACAAGAATCAAACCCGGCATTTTTAAATACCGGCAACAGTGTTACAGCGATTCGTTTCTCTTCTCTTGCTTTGTGTGTGACAGAAAGCCTCATACAGCAGCAAGTACACCATCGCCTCCATGTCCTCCATTGTTTATATGTTTTGTGTCGCGTATAAAGCGAAGTCACGGCAGTTTCGCGGAGCCGTGCTATGACAACCCCACCCACGTTGAGGAGGTACTTTTTTGTAATGGAAAAGGTTCCTGGTACCAAACCGAGTCGAGCCGAGTAGTGCTAGAACTGTATAGTGGAAAAGCGCCATTAGTCTCTGGTCTGAAGAACTGGTGATATCCTGTTAAATGAAATCTGCATTGGGAGCTGCAGTGTACAGACTTTTTCTGCTGTTACAGATGTAGTTATTCGGTCCAGCACCTGCTTTTTCACTCTGGATTAGCGTGACTATTTCACAACTTTTTCAGAACATCTCCACTTCTGAAAGCATCTTTATTGAGTTCTAATTGAACTCATTCTCACAAAATGTTGAGTTTCATTAAACAGCTGGACGCTCTGATGTTAAATTTCTCATTTTTTTGACTCCTCGCAGTTCCTGTTAACACGTCCTCGAGATGTGTTTGTATACATAGAAGTAGTTTTTCCCATGAAATGAAATTCAGAGGAACTCGCAGTGAATCACTCTGCCTCTCTTGGTTCTGTAAACGATCAAACATCACTCCCAGCCATCGCAGATAATCACTCACAGACTCGGAACTGATGGAGCCTCACTTGTGTTATACTATAATCAGTGCAGAGTTTTTATAGTTAATTGTATGAGCAGTGTTCCTCTAACATGAGCGGTGACATCTATTACATCCATATAACATATGAGTTGAGTTATTGCACAGTTTATGAGTATAAGTGGCGAGAGAATTAAAGGGTCAGTTCAGACTAAATTACCTAGTAGTGTCTAATAATAATGTTTTAGCTCATATATCTCTCTAAGATTTCTGCCTTGACTTTGGGGAACTAATTGCTCACAGTGCGTGTTAGGACTATTTTTTGGCAAATGAAAGTGACTGAAAGTGCAGTGACTGAGCAGCTTCCTGAAGTCTTGTCTTCATGGTGTTGTTGTGACCAACATACAACTAAAACATGGAGACGCTGCAGAGCCACCTAAAGAAACCCTATAACTGCCCTTTGGCCCAATAAAATCATCTAAGGGAAACCAAGAACCCCCTGAAAGATCACTAAAACTGATTAAAGGAACCCTAAAATCTCTTTCAGGCCCACTGGAACAGTAGGAACCCCAGAAGGATCTGGATCAGGATCTAGAACCACCTAAAGAAACCCAGTAACAACCCTTTAGCCTCTAGAACCTTCAAAGAGAACCCAAGAACCTCCATAAGGAACCCTAAACCCTCTTTTAGACCCACTAGAACAACCTTATGGAACCCTAGAACCTCCCAAAGATCCCCTAGAACCACCTAAAGCTGCCCTAAAATCCATTTTATGCCCACTAGAACCACATGTTGGTTAAAACTAAAACATCCAAAAGTAGCACTAAAACCTCCATAAAATAACCCTAGAACGTTCAAAAGGATTTAAGAACCACCTTAAGATCCTAAGAGATCGCTTGAACCACCTTAAGTAACCCTAAAACCTCCCAAAGGACCACTTGACCCAACTAAAGGAACTCTACACAGATCACTAAAACCACCTAGAAACCTAGAACCACATAAAGGAACCTAGAACCTCCAAAATGACCATTTGAACCACCTAAAGAAATTGTACAACCCTTTAGCCTCTAGAACCATCTAAGATAACCCAAGAACCTCCTTAGGGATCACTAAAATTATTTAAAGGAACCCTAAAATCTCTTTTAAACTCACAAGAACAACTTCAAGGAACCCAAACCTCCCTAATGACACATAGAACCACCTAAAGGAGCCCTAAAATCCCTTTCAGGCCCACTAAAACTGCTTGAAGGAACAGTAGAACCCCAAAAGGATCACTAGAACCACCTAAAGAAACCCAGTAACAACCCTTTAGCCCTCTAGAACCTTCACAGAGAACCCAAGAACCTCCTTAAGGAACCCTAAACTCTCTTTCAGACCCACAAAAACAACTTTAGGGAACTCAAAACTCCCAAAGGACCCATAGAACCACCTAAAGGAGCTCTAAAATCCCTTTCAGGCCCACTAGAAACTGCCTGAAGGAACAGTAGAACCCTAAAAAGATCACTAGAACCACCTAAAGAAACCCAGTAACAACCCTTTAGCCTCGAGAACCTTCACAGAGAACCCAAGAACCTCCTTAAGGAACCCTACACTCTTTCAGACCCACAAGAACAACTTTAGAGAACCCAAACCTCCCAAAAAGACCCCTAGAACCACCTAAAGGATCCCTAAAATCCCTTTCAGGCCCACTAGAACTGCTTGAAGGAACAGTAGAACCCCAAAAGGATCACTAGAACCAACTAAAGAAACCCAGTAACAACCCTTTAGCCTCGAGAACCTTAAAAAGAGAACCCAAGAACCTCCTTAAGGAACCCTTAACTCTCTTTTAGACCCACAAGAACTACTTTAGGGAACCCAAAGGACACATAGAACCACCTAAAGGAGCCCTAAAATCCCTTTCATGCCCACTAGGTAGGGATAGGAACCACATAGGTTGGGAGACGTTTTTTGGCCTTTTATCAACAGTTGAAAGTGTAGAAAGTTAGGAAACATGGGTAGAAAGAAGGGAATAAAAACTGGTCAAATGTTCTGGAGCCAGACCAGAACCACGCATCTTGACCAGTAGACTACTGCGACGCTCTTTACATTGTTCTTTTTAAATCTGTTCATCGTGAGTGCAACATTTGGCAGTGCAATGCTAGAATGATGGAATGCTTTGTCAAGTCTTGAAGAAGTGATTTTTTTAATGTAATTTGGGTGATTAAAGAGATAAACAGTTGGTTTTATTTGTTTGATTTAGACTGAATTAATCCCTCCAACCTTCTGTTTAGTCTCACAGCTACAAACAAGCAACATAATTGGCGTCCATGCTGCAGCTCTGGTATGTCACCAGCCCGGCTCCGTGTGGGGGCTCCTGAGCTTAACCTCACCTCTCAGGGGTTGAAACCACTCTCGTCACGTCTACACACACCCCCACCCCCACCCAACTCCACCTCCTCCTTCTGCCATGTGTTCAAGTCTCTGGTGGTCCTCCGTGGCAGCATCGAACAGTTCCCCCTCTTGCAGCGAACACGTCTCTTGTTTCCTCTTAACTGGTTCCAGCAGCGGAGCAGTGTTTGTCATACAGTTGGTAATGATTTAAACAAGCTCAGGGCCTCCTCCTCCTCCTCCTCCTCCTCCTCCTCCTTTTCGCTCCGACTTTCTCACACCGGCCCTTTTTTTTCTTCTCGTTCCCATTCGAGATAATCACAGCTACAGCAAGGGCTGGATTGTCGGGAGAAAGTCGGCAATCTCACGTCCGTCTCATTTCCAGAAGGTCTAATTTTTTTATAAAAGCAGCTTGTGACTCAAAGCTCAAGGTGCTTTTTTCTGGGTTGTGGGTGGTCCTCGGGTCTGGGACTGAGATTCGTCACCCGTTCACATGTATGATTGCAGGAAGTTTAGAGATGCTTCATGTTGGGTGGTTACATCTCGAAAGAGGGTGGAGGATTCTGGCACAATATCAACAGCTTCCAAGGTACACGGAGAAAGGAAAAAAGTTTGAAGAAAGTCAAAACTTCAGCACAACTTGGAGTGTAGGAGCCGAAACGTGCTGGTCTATTAATAAAGTTCTCCTTTACTTGAAGTGTTGCTGCAGCTTTGACTTCCTACATTTCTAAAAAGTCATTTATTTATTGTACTTATGCCGTTAGCCATTTTTTCATTTGTTCCACTTGTTTTTTTTATGCACATTTTCAATTTGTGTGAGTGGAAATGCCAAGATTTTTTTTTTTTTTTTAAAGCTGAAATATGGCTGAAAGCTTTTTACACATCTGAGGTGTAAAAGTTAGTGTGTGGAGGAAACCAAATGTAAACAGACTCGAGCTTAAATTATCGCTTTGAACTCGCAAAAATGCCGGGTATCGAATCTGTTTATAGTTTTTCTAAACAGCTTCACTTAAAGGTGGAGTGAAAAGCAGAGAGGATGAGGAGGAGACGTGAGATTGCATATTTTAGACTGTGTGTCATAGTGCTGCAGTCGTTTCTTTACGTCAAAAGTGACACATAGTTGAGTCATGAATGAACAGCAGGGCTGGAGAGATAAGTCCGCTTCCACCTCCAGCTGACCAATCACTGCATGACGTTTCAGCTCACTGACAGAGAAGACATGTTATAGAAATATGTGTTATAGATACTTGAACACATTACACAGTACAAACTGCAGGATTCAGGAGTGAAGGAAACAGTTTAACCATCAAAACACTTTTGTAAACTTCAACAAAAACACTTTTCAGACGTTGGAATTGGAAACTTTCAGAAATCAGTCTGATAACTGTGATCACTTGATGTAGCAGCTGGTCATATTTGGTGCTGAGCAGGTAGTGTACAGTGGCTTTTTAGAGCTTTTTATCTGAAAATGACGCTATGAGAGCGCTGAGAGTGAACCAGAACAGTAAAGTTGCAGCCAGACAGCTAAACAATGAGCTGAAACTCACTCATAAAGCTCCGTAAAGCTGAGAAGAGCTGCAGAAAATTGTCTTTTGAGTAATTGTGAATATAAAAATATTGATTAGGGCGAACCAATGTTTCAGCAAGATATCACAAACAGTAGAGAAAAACCATCAAAAGGATCAAACCGTCAAGTCATCTGCAGCTGCTGTGTGCTCTGTCTGATTTACATGTTGGTCCTCTTTTGTGTTGAGTTTAACAGAAAAGCTTTTACAGACTGGTTTTACAGACCTGAGTCATTCAAACAGGGAGGACGAGATGGAGAGCAGCCACCAAACTATGAATAATACTAGTAAGTCACAATGAGTAATACTACCATGAAAGGTTTCTAGAGCGCTGATGCTTAAACATTAATTAACTGTTAAGTAGTGAACTCAACTCTGACGTATCACAATGAAGTTGGTATGTTGAACTTATTTCCACATCCAGCAGTTACTGATCATTATCATTAATTAGTTCACCGTGTTTCTGTCCACCTTCTGAATGTAAAGTCCAATATTCTCTCTCTGTTAGCTCTGTTTTTACTCTCTACCAACTCCTGAGGGAAATACAATGATCCACTATGTTCACCAGCTAGTGTACAGATAACTGTGTCTGTTAGCAACTAGTGAACAGTGGCTTTTTTTCTATTTTATTTACAGCTTGTGTAAAGCAAACCTGCAAGTCAAAGCAAGCTGATTGGTTGATTCAGCTCCTGTTGGGCAGCAGAAACTCTGTCCAAAGTTTTAAAACAACACATTTCCGTCTCACAAGGATCCATCTGCTGGACTATCATAAACTTTTACACATGTTCTAGTACGAATTTAACCCTCCTGTTTTCCTCGAGTCAAGGAAGGAAGGGAGGAAGAAGGACGGAAGGGAGGGAGGATGGAAGGAAGAGAGGAAGAAGGAAGGAAAGGAGGGAGGGAGGAAGGAAGGAAGGGAGAAAGAAGGAAGGAAAGGAGGGAGGAAGGAAAGGAGGGAGGAAGAAGGAATGAAAGGAGGGATGAAGGAAGGAATGAAGGAAAGGAGGGAGGAAGAAGGAAGGAAAGGAGGGAGGAAGGAAGGAGGGAAGGAAGGTGGTAGGGAGAAAGGAAAAGAGGAAGGGAGGAAGGAAGGAAAGAAGGAAGGAAGAAAGGGGGATGGAGGAAGGAAAGAAAGACAGAAGGGCAGGCGGAAGGAAGGAAAGAAGGAACAGTCAAAACAGACGGGGTCAATTTGACCCGAGAGGACGACACGAAGCAAATTAAATATTTGAGCTTGTGAGCTGTTGTTGTGTTTGGACAGAGCCAGGTTAGCTGTTTCCACCTGTTTCCAGTCTTTATGCAACACGTGTTAAAGCTGTTCCTTTGAGACTGAGCTCCTATAAAACTGAGATGAAGTACAGTTGGCTTCCATTTATGTTTTCCCTCTCTCGCTCTCTTTTTCTGTGCTCCCCACTGATCCCTCCTTCATCTTCTGTATCATCATAGTGTTGCATTCGAGTGAAGGCAGAATATACGAGCTTCTGTCTCTACATGGTAACACACACAGGTAGCCCAGTCCAGCATTTGATGTAGAGCAGTTAAGGTGGGGAGGAGGGGAGGGGGGGTGGGCTGCTGTGCCGCAATTACACACACACACACACACAACCCTACACACCCCTACACATGTACACACAGGTATAAAAGTTGTCCATGTGTTTCTTGTCTTGCACCCTATGAGCCACATGATACACTTCCCGTCTCAACAGGAAAACTTGCTGTAAACCAGTCTCATTAGCCCATTGACCTGTGTGTGTGTGTGTGTGTGTGTGTGTGTGTGTGTGTGTGTGTGTGTGTGTGTGTGTGTGTGTGTGTGTGTGTGTGTGTGTGTGTGTGTGTGTGTGTGTGTGTGTGTGTGTGTGTGTGTGTGTGTGTGTGTGTGTGTGTGTGTGTGTGTGTGTGTGTGTGTCTCGACAGGAGCGACTCCCCTGCAGCAGGCAGTAAGCTGCAGACTCCCCAGCGCTCCACAGATGCTGCGGCAGCAACTTCGGCAGCAGAGGACCTGTTTGATGACTTCTGACCCTTCACGTCCAGACTTCACACACAGACAGACAAAACTGCGATAGAAGAAGTAGTGATATTTTTATATTGATGAATAGATTTAAGGTTGTGTGTTAGAGGATATTTATTTATAAGGAACTGTACTGCAAACACAGATGGGTGACAAATGAAAGCAAAATTGAACATTTAGAGAGTTGGTAACCGTGTTCTAACAACATATGTTCCTTTATTTGTTCTTATGATGACGATGATGGAGAACTCGTTGCTCTGAAATCACTCATAGTTGTTGAACCATGCAGAGGAATCCTAAAATCTCCTTTAGATCCTCTAGAACCCCATAAAGGATCGCTAGAGCCACCCAAAGAAACTCTATAACTGCCTGTTGGCCTAATAAAACAGTCTATAGGAACCCAAGAACCCTCTGAAAGATCACTAAAACTGACTAAAGGAACCCTGCAATCTTTTTAGGTTCAGTAGAGCTATACTGTAACCCTTAAAGGATCACTAGAGCCACCTAAAGAAACCCAATAATGATGATTTAGCCTGTAGAACCTCCTTCAGGAACTCTTATATCTCTTTTAGACTCACTCCAACAACCTTAAGGAACCCTAGAATCACCTAAAGCTGCCCTAAAATCCCTTTTATACCACTAGAACCACATATGTTTGAACACTAAAGCATCCAAAAGTAGCACTAAAACTACCATAAAGGAACCCTAGGACATTCAAAAGGATTTTAGAACCACTTAAGATCCTAAGAGATCGCTAGAACCACCTCAAGTAACCCTAAAACCTCCCAAAGGACCACTTGACCCACTTAAAGGAACTCTAGAGGATCATTAAAACAACCTAAATAACCCTAGAACCACATTAAGCTATCTAGAACCTCTAAAACGACAATTTGAACCATCTACACAAATCCTCAAACATTTTATAGGATCACAAAAAACCCTAAAACACACAGTGGAACCATTTAAGAGACCCATTAACCCCTTTAGAAATGGCCTGGACCACCCAGCAGAACACTAAAATCTAATATGGGCCCATTTTACTGACTTGAAGGAACCTTAGAACATCGTAAAGAACTGTAGAACCAAGTAAAAAGCCCTAAAGGACCATTTGACCCACATAAAGGAACTCTTGACCCTCCATTAGGACCACTTGAACCATCTAAAGGAACATTAGAGAACCCTTAAAGAAAGCTAGAACCAACTAAAGGAACATCAGAGGACCCTTAACGTATGCTAGAACCAACTAAATGAACATTAGAGAACCCTTAAGGAATGCTAGAACCAACTAAATGAACATCAGAGAACCCTTAAGGAATGCTAGAACCAACTAAAGGAACATTAAAGAACCCTTAAGGAATGCTAGAACCAACTAAAGGAACATTAAAGAACCCTTAAGGAATGCTAGAACCAACTAAAGGAACATCAGAGAACTCTTAAGGAAAGCTAGAACCAACTAAAGGAACATCAGAGAACCCTTAAGGAAAGCTAGAACCAACTAAAGGAACATCAGAGAACCCTTAAGGAATGCTAGAACCAACTAAAGGAACATTAGAGAACTCTTAAGGAATGCTAGAACCAACTAAAGGAACATCAGAGAACCCTTAAGGAAAGCTAGAACCAAGTAAAGGAACATCAGAGAACCCTTAAGGAATGCTAGAACCAACTAAAGGAACATTAGAGAACTCTTAAGGAATGCTAGAACCAACTAAAGGAACATTAGAGAACTCTTAAGGAATGCTAGAACCAACTGAATTGTGATTTTACATGTTTACAAACTTTTTGTACATTTTAATATTTGTCCCAATAAAATTCTTTTTAATTGTGAGCAATTATTTTATAAAGGGCCACTCTACAGATTTAACTTCACGTCATTAAAAATACAACTCAGCATGTAAACAGGATTTATAACTTCTGTGACTCAAAGAGAAGTTTAGTCACATTTAATCAGCGGATCATCAGAATGTACAATTGGATCGGTAAAATAATACTTAATTAACCCTCCTGTTGTCCTTGAGTCAAGGAAGGAAGGGAGGAAGAAGGAAGGAAAGGAGGGAGGAAGGAAGGAAGAAGGAAAGGAAGGTGAGAGGGAAAAAGGAAAAGGAAGGAAAGAAGGAAGGTAGGGGGGAGGAAAGAAAGAGAAGTAGGGAGGGAGGGAAGAAGAAGGGAGGAAAGAGGAGTGAGGGAGGACAGAAGGAATGAAGGGAGGAAAGAAAGAAAGAGAGAAGGAGGGAGGGAGGAAGGAAGGAACAGTCAAAACAGACTGGGTCAATTTGACCCGGGAGGACGACACGAAGGTGAAAGAGGAATATATGAATAATTAGCTCTATATTCTGTGTTTCTATATCAGACTTTGAAACACAGACAACACTTGTTAGTGGATCAGTTTATTGTTGGTTTGGATCCAAACATGAAGAAAAATACAGAAAATCATCTTTCATGTTGTTATATTTAAGTCAGACACTCTTAATTACATTAACCCAGAATGCAGGAAAACATCGGATCCAATTTAAAAAAAACATTTCATTGTGGTTTTTAAAAGATTTCTAGACGATGAAATGTTGCAAAGTTGAGAAAAGAAAATCCCTGTTGCAACTTCCCAGATCCCACGATGACGTCATCAGCATTTTAAAACCCAAAAAGATGTTCAGCTCACAGTGATAAACGACAACGAAGAGCAACAAATCTTTACATCTGAGAGGCTGAAACCAGAGAGAGGAAAGAAGCTCGCAGTTTAAAGGACGATAGCAGAGATTTTATTCCATTTAAACTCATTTTTTATTTTCTATTTAATTCTTTAACTGTATTTAAATGTGTATTTTTTAATGTCTGCTGCTTATTCAAAGAAATGTATTACAGTAGAAAGTACAATATTTCCCTCTGAGATGTAGAAAGTAGCATCACATGGAAATACTACAGTAAAGTACAAGTACCTCAAACTGTACTGCAGTAAAGTACAAGTACCTCAAACTGTACTACAGTAAAGTACAAGTACCTCAAACTGTACTGCAGTAAAGTACAAGTACCTCAAACTGTACTACAGTAAAGTACAAGTACCTCAAACTGTACTGCAGTAAAGTACAAGTATAGATACCTTAAACTGTACTACAGTAAAGTACAAGTACCTCAAACTGTACTACAGAAAAGTACAAGTACCACAAACTGTGCTACAGTAAAGTACCCAGTACCACAAATTGTACTATAGTAAAGTATAAATACCTCAAACTGTACTACAGTAAAGTACAAGTACCTGAAACTGTACTGCAGTAAAGTACAAGTACTTCAAACTGTACTGCAGTAAGGTACAAGTACCACAAACTGTACTACAGTAAAGTACAAGTACCTCAAACTACTACAGTAAAGTACAAGTATCTCAAACTACTACAGTAAAGTACAAGTACCTCAAACTGTACTTCATTTAAATACAAGTACCTCAAACTACTACAGTAAAGTACAAGTACCTCAAACTGTACTACAGTGAAGTACAAGTACCTCAAACTGTACTTCATCGAAATACAAGTACCTCAAACTGTACTGCAGTAAAGTACAAGTACCTCAAACTGTACTTCATCGAAATACAAGTACCTCAAACTGTACTGCAGTGAAGTACAAGTACCTCAAACTGTGCTACAGTAAAGTACCCAGTACCACAAATTGTACTATAGTAAAGTATAAATACCTCAAACTGTACTGCAGTAAAGTACAAGTACCTCAAACTGTACTACAGTAAAGTATGTGTACCTCAAACTGTACTACAGGAAAGTACAAGTACCCCAAACTGTACTACAGTAAAGTACAAGTACCTCAAACTGTACTGCAGTAACGTACAAGTACCTCAAACTGTACATAAGAACAGTATTTGAGTAAATTATGATTGACAGCTCGCAGTTTAAAGGACGATTGCAGACTTTGTTTGTTTTGTTGCATTTTATTAAATCAGATGTGAAGCTTTTGATTCAGCTTTCAATCTCTACTGTTTTATTCCATTTAAGCTCACTTTTATTTTAGAAAGTAGCATCACATGGAAATACTACAGTAAAGCATAAATACCTCAAAACTTGAGTAAAAGGAGGAAAAATCAGTGTAGTGCACCTTTAATATCTCTCCTCCCTTTTTCTTTCACTTTTCTTTCTCTTCTTTCACCTCCCTCTCCTCATTCTCTCTTCTTTATTCCTCCCTCCTCCTCACTGGGCGGTGTATTATCTGGGGGGGGGGGGGGGGGGGGGGGTTGTTCGGACATGCGCGCGCCCCTCCCCTTCCTAATGTCTGCAGGATAATAGCGCGTGTAAAGTGTATTTGAACTTGCATCCAGTGCTGAGAGGAGGAAGAGGAGGAAGAGGTCCGAGCCGCAGCAGCAGCAGCAGCAGAGAGAAAGAGAGAGAAGCGTCTTCAGCAGCTGCTTGTTCGGAGTTTGCAGGATTTCTCTTTTTTCCCCTCCGGAGAAGTTTGAACTGATTAAACCTGCGAGGAGCCAAGTGGATTTTGCGAATTTTTTATTTGTCTTTATTATTAAGATTCAAAAAGGTTTGTTTTTGATTTCTTTTTATACTAATTTCCTCTTGAGATTTACCAAAGATAACAGTTTCATCAGCTCTCTCTCTCTGTGCTTTAATCTGTTTGTCTCCAGCAGAGCAGCAGCTGGGTTTTTAGGGTTTTTTTAAAGTTTTTTTTTTTTGGGTGGGCAGGAATGTTCCCACACTGATAAAGATAAATGAGAAAGCACTCATTGATAAAAGTGACACATGAGGACAAATTAGGTCCATTTAACATCCAGTGAGCCGACAGCACTTGATCATTTGATAAAGTTTATCAGCTCAGCAAGGCTTCAAATCTGCTGCTGATACAGCTGTGATCTCACATCTGCATGCTGCTGCTTTTCACTGGTTCAGTCTGAATCTGAATGGAGAGAAAAAATAATGTAATAATAAGAAAGTTTATTTAATTTTCGAGGCTTTTTCTTCACTGTTGGAACATGGCATGTAAAGAAATGGAGAATATTAGACACTAAAATCCAGATTGTGTTCATTTATGTAAAAAAAAAACAGGTTTATGCTCACGTGCACTTCTGGCAGAAATACTTTTGGCAATTAGTCAATTAATCGATTCAACAGAGAATTCACATTTTTCATGATTGATTCATAGTTTCAGCTGTTTTTCAAGCAAACAAGGACAAAATATGTCTGTTTTTTGCTGCTTTTGTGTTTTTTAGAGAGGACATTTGTTGACTTCAGTGTCATTTTGGAAACTTTGAAGGGACATTTTATCAATTTCACTAAGAAAATTAGTAATAGATGAATTATCAATCAGTTAATTAAATGATTACTTAGATTACTTTCTACTTAAAGTTGCTTAATATAACAATTGTCTACTGTGATAGATAGATAGATAGATAGATAGATAGATAGATAGATAGATAGATAGATAGATAGATAGATAGATAGATAGATAGATAGATAGATAATGTGTGTTTTATGTGTTTTTCCTTTAAAAGAAAAGTTTAGGAATCTGTAAATATCAATAAGTTTTCTTCCTTCACTGTAAAGTCTATCCTCAGTGTCTCAGGCTTCAGGTTTCTACATACTTGTCTTAAGTTGAATACTGGACCGTGATTGGCTCTGAACTAGTTGTGATGTCACAAATATTACGTGTTAAACTGAGATGTAAAAGTGAGCTCAGAGAAAACTTTCTAAATAAACTGCACACACACATCATTCTGCACAGAGAAGAAGAACAAACATCCAACATGATTTTATTTTTTATCAACAAAAATCACTTAAAAGTGTCAAAAGTCAATATTATTATTTCTATGGGCAGCATTTTTAAGGTCTCCCTCATTTTGTGTATATCTTTGTAATTATTTGACTTTTTTTCTTAATAACATTTCCAGTATGTTGATTTTTGATGGATTATCTACACCTTCTTGATTTGAGTTACATAATTTACTGTCTTGGCTGAGCTGTGCATTCATTCTGTGGTTGTAGCTTTAGTTTATTTAGTCAATGACACACCTGAGTCTGTTTTATGTCTGAACCTGAAGAAGATTTTTAGTTTAACCTTCATGTCGTCCTCCCGGGTCCAATCGACCCCGTCTGTTTTGACTGTTCCTCCTTTCCTCCCTTCCTTCCCTTCTGTCTGTCCTTCCTCCCTCCTTCTCTCTTTCTTTCCTTCCTTCCTTATTTCCTTCCTCCATCCCCCTTTCTTCCTTCCTTCTGTCCTTCCTTCCTCCCTCCCACCTTCTTTCCTTCCCTCGTTCCTTTCCTTCCTCCCTTCCTTCCTCCTTCTTTCCTTCCCTCATTCATTCATTCCTTCCTTCCTTTCCTTCCTCCCTCCCTCCTTTTTTCCTTCCCTCCTTCCTTTCCTTCCTCCCTTCCTTCCTCCTTCTCTCTTTCTTTCCTCCCCCCTACCTTCCTTCCTTCCTTCTTTCCTCCGTCCTTCCTTGCCTTCCTCCCTTCCTTCTTTCCTTTCCTCCTTCCTTCCTCCCTCCTTTCCTTCCTTCCTTCCCTCCTTACTTCCTCCCTCCTTTCCTTCCTTCTTCCATCCTCCCTTCCTCCCTCCTTTCCTTCCTCCTTTACATCCTTCATCCTTTCCTTCCTTCTTCCTCCCTTCTTCCTCCCTTCCTTCCATGAGGACAACAGGAGTGTTAAAGCTATCTTACACGCAGAATCCTAACAATTCATAACAATGTGTATTAAAAAGTATGAAACATTTTTTTCGGGTCTGGATCAGATTTGCTGCTGTTCTGCAAACTTAATAAAGGCTCATTTGCATATTCATAGATTCTGGATTTTTAATGAGGGAAAAAGAGTCGACGTTTCATTTTAAGACATTTTAACGACTTAAAGTAGCTTCTTTTTTTGTCACATTAGATACAATGTTTTATTCAAAGCAAAGTATTTTTATATCCTAAAAAAATGTGTGGATGGATCTTTAATGAGCTAATTTAATCACTTTAGTTCTATCAATAAATCATCATAATTATGTGATTTATAGGTAAAATGTTAACTACAGCTCTTTATTGGAGTAGAAAGTTTATTTTTTTCTTAGATGTAATTAGTTACGTTATACTTTTTTATTATTTTATCAACCATTTATTATCCTGATTCATTGTTTAAGCTATATAAATATAAAATGTAAATGTAAAAATAGGGAATAATTCTCTTCAGTTGACGAGTTTCTGTTTGACCAACAGTCAGAAAACTCAAAGATATTCAGTATGTCGAATATGACGAAGAAAAGCATCAAATCTTCACATTTGAGAAACTAGAAATATCAAATGTTTAGATTATTTGCTTCTGTCAATCATTATTCGATTATCAAAAAAGTTACTGAATAATTTTCTGCCACTCAACTAGAACCAGACTGATATATCAGTCAGCTGATATTATTGGCCGATATTGATCTATCACAGATATATATAAATATCGGTATCGGCATGCATGTTGTCCGATATGCACCGATATTTTTTAGGTTCTATTGGCATTATTTTGCCAATTATACACTAACATTTATAGTTAAACTGTAAAATATGACACTCTTTGTGTTTGATAACCACAATGCAATACATATTCTGTTTATTATGAGATTGTTTTACTCCCTAATATCAGTATCGGCCACAAAAGTCCAGTATTAGTCGATCTCTACATTCAACTAATCATTTAACCTTTTCGTCGTCCTCCCGGGTCAAATTGACCCCGTCTGTTTTGACTGTTTCTTCTTTCCTCCCTTCCATCTTTCCTCCCTTCCTCTTTTCCTTTCTCCCTCCCTCCCTCCTTCCTTCTTTCCTCCCTCCCTCCTACCTTCCTTACTTCCTTCTTTCGTCCGTCCTGCCTTCCTTCCTTCCTTCCTTCCTTTCCTTCCTCCCTCCTACCTTCCTTCCTTCCATCCTCCCTTACTTATTTCCGTTCATCCTTTCCTTCCTTCCCTCCTTCCTTCCTCCCTTCCTTCCTTTCCTTCCTCCCTCCTACCTTCCTTCCTTGACTCGAGGACAACAGGAGGGTTAATACTCAAGTAAAAGTCCCTGGAAGCTTAACTCGAGCATAAGAATGAACTTATTTATTATAATTTCATAATTTTCTGAGACACACAAGTGACTGTTTGAATCTTTTTGCTCCTTCAGATCGAGTTGAGATGATCCTTCACGTCGTCACACACCTGCTCTGCCTGCTGTGCGTCTGTTCTGCTCGTCCTCAACCAGGTGAGTCCAGAGACTCCAAACTCTGTCACCCGTCTGTTTATCCTGTCCTTCCTCTCACGTAGGCGTAATAACACACCAGCCAGATTACACGGGTCCAAGTCTGACAAAGTGGAAAGTGATTATTACTCCCAACACAAGAACGTAGTCGCTCTAAACACAGTAATCCCCGGTTAGAAGCAAACGCACACACACACACACACACACATTTAACCGGCTGCATCAGACTGTGGAGGTCTGAGTCTGATTGCTGTTGCGTCCGCTGCCAAAAAAAATCATTCTCCCATGGCCCGATTTAGAAAAATGAATCATTTTTTAAATTTAGATTTAAAGTTGAGAGTCACGTAGCAGGAACAGGAAGAAGCTAAACTGATGTTGCAAAGGTGTATTTTTAGCTCATAAGTCTGGATTGAAGCTCTGCACGTTACAGGATTTTAACTGAGGAACTGAAGTTAAAGATTGTCTCAAAAGTCACTAACTTCATCTCCGAGCCGTCGCCTGTCACAATAATTATCGACCTATTGTACAATAACATAATCATCAACATCATCATCTTATTGTATGATACATGGACATTTTTACCTCAGTATTGCCACACTTCACATTAGCAGCTAAGAGGCTATTCATGTCACATCAGTGGTATAAAATGATCTTTAAATGATGATAATATTGTTTATCGCGATTATTTCTGAGACAATATATCGTCCAACAAAAGTAGTTATTGTAACAGGTTTATGTATGTGACATTATTTTGCATGTTTAGGCAAATCATAGGTATGAAAGCTCCTGTGAACACTTTTAACGCCTTTTTTTTAAAAGTCCCAATGAAACTGGGTGCGTGTTAAAAAAAATCATACAAAAAAAAAATCAAAAATCATGCAATATGGCACAATGCACTATTATTTCATTTCCTTTATTCATATCTACCAACAATCACACAAATAGATGCTTATTTACACTCAGTTTAGAGCTTTTTCTTTATTTTTAAAGTACACGGTCGCCCATAAAGTTGGAATCAAATATTTTTTACTTCTTCTCATGAAATTATTGTGACAATGTGATTTATTCTTGATAAATAAAGTGTATATATTCTCAAAATTGTATTGTTCAATCTCATTGCACCTGGTCAAAGGTGATTACTGATGTGTATGAATAGAAAATAAAAAGAGGAATGTGTCTGAAAACAAATTTATTCCAACTTTATGGGCGACCGTGTAGGTTTCAAAGACAAATAATGTTTTATTAGCTTGTTTAATTCATTTAGATTCATATGTAGTGTAGGTTTTTTGCTTTAAAATAAAGGTATGAGGAAGTTAACACAGAAAATATGGCTCTATACTTTATATTTAGTCACATGAGCAGATATTAATATAATCAGTAGATTTTCACTCTTGCATTCCAGCGTCACCACAGGCGATGCAGATGGAGAGGAACTCGCCAGCGTCCGGTTCTCTGGCGGGCCGCGTGGTTCTGCCGTGCCACTTCTCCATCGGCTCCACTCACTCCCCGTCACACACCACAAACGCCCCCACCACCCCTCCTCCTTCTCCTCCCCTCCGCCCCGACGACGGCGCTCACACCTGGAGCCCCGAGGAGCAGCTGAGGATCAAGTGGACCAAGCTGGAGGACCAGGTGGAGAAGGTGGTGCTGGTGGCGCAGGGAGGCTTGGTGAAGGTGGGGCAGGAGTTCAAGAGCAGGGTGTCGGTGCCGAGTCACCCGCTGTCGGTCGGAGACGCATCGCTGATCATGGTGAGGCTGCGGGCGAGCGACGCAGGGATCTACCGCTGCGAGGTGATGCACGGGATGGACGACACGCAGGATACTGTGAGCCTCAACGTCAGCGGTGAGGAAAACACACACACACACACACACACACACACACAGATACACAAACACACAGACACACACACACACACAGATACACAAACACACAGACACACATACACACACAGATACACAAACACACACACACAGACAGATGTTCAGTTATTTATATCCTATATAAAGTTATTCTGTCAGATGTCAAACGTGGTCAAAGTTCAAAAGCTTGAGGTGAATGTAAGTCTAAACTCAGGGGATCAACCTGCTCTTAATGCTTATTTGGTAATGTTTTTTTCTATCTTGCTGACAAGCTGAACTCAGAAAATTATAAAAAATGATATTACCAATATTAGATCAATATATCTTTCTTTAAAACATATGAAATGGTGACAGAATGTATTTTAAATGTTTCTTCACTTAAGCCCTAAACACTGAAACGTAGCCTATTTAAATTAATTTTGCCTTTTAAAAAAAGAACTTATTTCACTCAGTTTAAAAGAGAAATTTAAAAAAAAAAATGCCTGAGTTTTCAAGTCTTCCTCCATCTTCCCTTACTGTATATTTTCCTAAACCTGTGTGTTTCCTGTGCCACCTTTATTATAAACTAGAGTCTCTCTCTCTCTCTCTCTCTCTCTCTCCCTCTCTCTCTCTCTGTATCTCTCTCTGTCTCCCTCTCTCTCTCTCTGTATCTCTCTCTGTCTCTCTTTCTCTCTCTCTCTTCCTCTCTCTCTCTCTCTCTCTCTCTCTCTCTCTCTCTCTCTCTCTCTCTCTGTCTCTCTCTCTTTCCCTGTCTCCCTCTCTCTCTCTCTGTCTCTCTCTCTGTCTCTCTCTCTCTCTCTCTCTCTCTCTCTCTCTCTCTCTCTCTCTGTCTCTCTTTCTCTCTCTCTCTCTCTTCCTCTCTCTCTCTCTCTCTCTCTCTCTCTCTCTCTCTCTCTCTCTCTCTCTCTCTCTCTCTCCTCCATAATGATTTAAAATGACATCAGATTACACCACAGATTTACTCCTGACGGAAAACCAGAGTACCTCCACCTCATTACGGGACAGTATGGGGGGGAAACACAAGCCAGCCGGTTATTTCAGCTGTCATCCTCAGACTGCTGTCATTAGCTCCTTTATTCTCTGCTGGATGAGAGGATTATTTCTCATGTGCTGGCAGAGAGCGGCGGGAGGATGTGAATAGATGAGCGAGCAGTTAAATGGAGAGTTGTGTGTCAGTCATAGGGAGCGTCTTTGTGCGCTCGCTGCTGGACAAAGCGCTCCGTTCACTGTTAATGTGGAATCTGTGTAAATGTCTGGACCAGAGACTCGGCTCGGTTATCAGATATTCTTCCACTCGGCTCTGAGGGGTTTCCACAGGATGAAGTCTGACGGCAGGACTTCATATTCACTATAATTCAATAAGTAACTCTGACTTTTATATATACAAACTACTGTTTATACAGTACTGTGCATGGTTATATCATCTATCATTCACAAAGTGCTTCACAAGAATACAATTTGTAAAGACCATAAAAACATGCAAACATTAAAAAACAAAGGCAATAAAAGAAAGCATAGGATCAATGAGGCAGAAGCAAGAAAAAATATAGATTAAAGGTGCAATATGTACAATTTTAAAGGTGTAATATGTACAATTTTAAAGGTGCAGTATGGCATCTAGTGGATCGGACTTGGCAGACATGGAAAAAAGTTTCATAGGTTTGTTATAATCAGTGGATAATCTCCTGAAACTAAGAATCCTGTTTTCATTATCTTAGTATAGTAGTAGTGTAGTAGCCCAGAACAGACAAACCAAACACTCGCCTTTCCCATTTTTTGTGAGTGTCATGGGAAGGGTGAGGGAGGGGTATTTAGTAGGGCTACTTGATACCTTTAAGGTATTGATTGAAATGTCTCTCGTCAAACGGTACCTCCAAGTGGAAACCTTGTAACTCCATATTTCATTCTGGACATATTTGATTTCTTACAGCGACCATAATTATAGATAGATAGATAGATAGAAAGATAGATAGATAGATAGATAGATAGATAGATAGATAGATAGATAGATAGATAGATAGATAGATAGATAGATAGATAGATAGATAGATAGATAGATAGATAGATAGATAGATAGATAGATAGATAGATAGCCTTTTATTGTCCCATAGGGAAATTCGTTTTCACAAACTGTCAAAAACCCCACAAAACATTGAACAATATACATACACACACACAATTTACAAACACCACTAAACATTGAGCAACATGTAAATACACACATACTGCGCAAACACCACCAGACATTGAACAACCGACACATATATCAACATCAAGAGAAAGGGAGAAGCCTTGTGTCTGCTTTATAGATCCAGCCACTACTGGTCAGCAGACCTGAAAGACCTATTGGGTATATAACGCTGGAGAAGGTCCCATATGTGCTCAGGTTCCTGATTGTGCAGGTCTCTGTATGTATATTATAAACCTGATTAAAAAAACTAGCAGCATTGACACAAGGCTTGAAACAAGCTGCAGAAAAGCTCCAAACTTCCGGTCTCTCTGCTGGTTTTGTGCTGATATGATAGAAAACATTATGAACTCTGTATCTGATGTGCTTTACTGATTGTGTACGGATCTCTCCCTCTCCAGGTGTCGTTTTCCATTACCGGTCGAGCACCAGCCGCTACACTATGAACTTCCCCGAGGCGGTGCAGGCGTGTCAGGCTGCAGGCGCCTTCATCGCAACGCCTGAACAACTCACGGCTGCTTTCGAGGACGGCTTCGACCAATGTGATGCAGGCTGGCTCGCCGACCAGTCCGTCAGGTACATTAAAACACTAATTAGATTTAGTTAACCTTTGTGTCGTCCTCCCTGGGTCAAATTGACCTCGTCTGTTTTGACTGTTCCTTCTTTTCACCCTTCCTTCTTTCCTTCCTCCATCCCCCTTTCTTCCTTCCTTCTGTCCTTCTTTCCCTCCTCCCTCCTTCTCTCTTTCTTTCCTCCACCCTACCTTCCTCCCTTCCTTCTTTCCTCTGTCCTTCTTTCCTTCCTTCCTTCCTCCCTTCCTTCCTCCCTCCCTCCTTTTCTTCCTTCTTCCTTCCTTTCCTTCCTTCCTTCCTCCTTTCCTTCCTTCCTTCCTCCCTTCCTTCTTTCCTCCTTCCTCCTTTCCTTCCTTCCTTCCTCCCTTCCTTCCTTCCTCCTTTCCTTCCAAAAAAACATGTTTCAGTGTTCATTTGTGCTTCTGACTATTGTTTTAAAAGAGACTGAAACAATTGTGGACCCGTCCTTTAATATGTCGATCAACTTAAAAAATAAAGCCATGTATTTTCTGGGTCCAATTTATGAAAATGTGTGAATTCGTCAGTGTAAATTATATATTTTCACATCTTGGGCTCTGGGATATTATGTACGGCATTTCTAACTATTGTCTCTAATATTATATACTAACGATTAATCAAACAAGGTAACTGGCACCTTAATCACTAATAGAAAACTTTCCCCAGTATAAGAAACTTGAATCACTGCAAATTTGAGTGAATTTGGGTTCTTAAAGTTTGAGTTTCTTAAAACATGTGATACAAATCTGTACAGTGCAGTTAGGAAATCTCAACCTACTTACAAAAAGTCAAATCAAATTTCACTTTACTTTAAAGTGCAGAAACCTGGAGATTGTTTGCAGGGATTAAACACTGAAACTCTGTGTTCTGCTGTCACTGTTTTTTTTTTCAGATATCCGATCGCGTTGCCTCGTCCAGGTTGTTTCGGCGACTTGTTGAAGAAACCGGGAGTGAGGACGTACGGCATCCGCGACCCCATAGAGAAATATGATGTGTTCTGCTTCGTGGACAAACTACACGGTAAGCACACAGCCTTAGCCTTAGCTTAGCATAAAGACTGGAAACAGGCTAAAAGAATACACTTACCAGAACCGCTAAAGCTCACTGATCAACGTGTTAAATCTTGTTTGTTTAACCCTCCTGTTGTCCTCAAAGTCAAATTGACCCCATCTCTTTTGACTGTTCCTTCTTTCCTTCCTTCCTTCTTTCCTTCCTTCCTCCTTCTTTCTTTAATTGTTCCTTCGTGCTCCCTCCTCCTTCCATACTTTTCCTTACTTCCCTCCTCACTCCTTACTCCTTTCCTTCCTGCCTTCCTTCCTTCCTTCCTTCCTCCCTCCCTCAATACTCCTTTCCTTCCTTTCTCCCTCCCTCCTTCCTTCCTTCCTTCCTCCCTCCTTACTCCTTTCTTTCCTTCCTTCCTTCCTTCCTTCCTTCCTTCCTCCCTCCTTACTCCTTTCCTTCCTTCCTCCCTCCCTCCTTACTCCTTTACCTCCTTCCTCCCTCCTTCCTTCCTTCCTTCCTTCTTTCCTCCCTTCCTCCTCCCTTCCTCCTGTCCTTCCTTGACCTGAGGACAGCAGGAGGGTTAATAAGTACAAAACAAGAGAAATGTAATGATACTAATAATAAAAATAACAAAATAAACATGAATATGGTTCGATTATTACACATGCTAGAGGGAAAGACACCTACTTACACCAGTCAGAGGTCACTAAAATTAATGTTGAATCGGTGTGAACATGTGTGGACTCTTTAGTTTTCTCCCCTCCCAAATCAGACCATCGATGACATGTATAGCCGCATGTCATCATTCAACCGCTGGCTGTCGAGTCGAAGTGGTGTCCAGCTAATGACGTGGGCTTCATAGATAATTGGCAGACTTTCGGTGAAAGACCTGGTTTGATTAGGAGAGACGTCATATATCCCACTTTAAGATGGAGCTGCTGTCATATTAGGAAATATGTGAACGTTTATTAGCAGATCAAAAGCATGACGTTGAAACCAGGAGACAGAGCTGCAGTTACCCATCCAGATGCATACAGAAACTGTCTCTGACCCCCAACCACTTAAATCAATTAAACCAGCTGTAAACAGAAGTTATTCACAAAAATCTAAAAAAAATCAAGTAAAAAGTGAGTTCATCAGCGTGGAGATGACTGATAGAAAAGCTGATAAAAAGCTTGGGTGAAGATGTAAGTTTTTAGCTTTCTCTCAAACATATTTAGCGAGTTACTTCTCTGATATCTAAAGGTAGTTTGTTCCATAGTTTTGGGGAGTAAATGACAAAGGCTGCATCCCCAAAACTACAAATATCAACCTTAGGGTGATGCTAGAGGAAAAGTCGGAGGATCACCAAAATCATTACGATATATCATCTTGGAACCATGAATGTCTGCACCAAATTTTACACCAATCAGTCGAACAGTTGTTGAGATATTTCTGAACCAAAGTGGTGGACCGGCATTGCCATCTGTAGAGTCATGTAAAGCACATAAAGTCTCTTTGTATGTTTGTTGGTCCGAGCACATTAAAGGCTTTGTATATAAGGAGGACTTTAACCCTCCTGTTGTCCTCCAGTCAAGGAAGGAAGGGAAGAAAAAGGAAGGAAGGGAGGGAGGAAGGAAGGATGGAAGGAAGGAAGGAAGGAAGGAAAGAGGGAAGGAAAGAAGGAGGGAGGGAGGAAAAGGTGGGCGGAGGAAAGAAAGCGAGAAGGAGGGAGGGAGTAAGGGAGGAAGGAAAGGAAGGAAGGAGGGAAGGAAAGAAGGAGGGAGGGAGGAAGGAAGGACAGAAGTAAGGAAGAAAGGGGGATGGAAGAAAGGAAAGAAGGAAGGGAGGAAAGAGAGAGGAAAGAAAGAGAGAAGGAAGAAGGGAGGAAGGACAGACGGAAGGAAGGAAGGGAGGACATAGGAAAAGAAGGTGGGGGGAGGCAAGAAAGCGAGAAGGAGGGAGGGAGGAAGGGAGGAAGGAAAGGAAAGAAGGAGGGAGGGAGGGAGGGAGGAAGGACAGAAGTAAGGAAGAAAGGGGGATGGAGGAAGGAAAGAAGGAAGGGAGGAAAGAGAGAGGAAGGAAAGAAAGAGAGAAGGAAGAAGGGAGGAAGGACAGACGGAAGGAAGGAAGGGAGGAAAGAAGGAACAGTCAAAACAGACGAGGTAAATTTGACCCGGAAGGACGACACAAAGGTTAAAGTCAATTCTGAAACTCCACAATATAAAAGTAGCTTTGTATTAAACCGTTTTCTTACTCTGGTTGTCTGTGTCCCTCCTGAAGGCGAGGTGTTCTATCCCTCCATCAGCGATAAACTCACCTTGCAGGAAGCAAGAGAGGAGTGTGAGAAGCACGACTCCGTCCTGGCTTCTCCCGGTCAGCTGTTCGCAGCCTGGAGAGCCGGGCTGAACCGCTGCGACTACGGCTGGCTGTCCGACGGCAGCGCCCGCTACCCCATCACCGTCCCCAGGCCGCAGTGTGGAGGAGGCCTGCTGGGGGTTCGCACGCTGTACAAGTTTGAAAACCAAACCGGCTTCCCGGATCCCAAAGAGAGACACGGACTGTTCTGCTTCAAAGGTAAAACACAACTCAACACTATCAGCTGCTGTTATCGAAAACGACATTTAGAAACTCTAATCGACTTAATCTTGCTCATGTCAATTAATGGTGGTGTTCACTGTTGCCATGACAGCAAAGGTTGCATATCTTTAAGGAACTTGACAACTTGTCTCCAGTGATCATTTTAACCCAAACCATGATCTTTACATAGTTCTAATCAAGTAAACTAGACATTTACCACAGTGTTACACCTTAAAACATCATTATTTTCACTCCCTAAAGGAGGAAAAGATAGAAGGAAGGAAGGAAGGAAGGAAGGAAGGAAGGAAGAGAAGACTGGAAAGAAAGAAAGAAAGAAAGAAAGAAAGAAAGAAAGAAAGAAAGAAAGAAAGAAAGAAAGAAAGAAAGAAAGAAAGGACAGATGGAAGGAAGGACGGAAGGAAATATTGAAGGAAGAAAGGAGTGAAAGACAGATGGAAGGAAGAGAAGACAGGAAGGAAGGAAAGAAAGAAAGAAAGGACGGATGGAAGGAAGGAAGAAAGGGAGGAAGGAAAGATGGAAGGATGGAAGGAAGTAAGGAAGAAAGAAATAAAAAAAAGAAAGAAAGAAAGAAAGAACAGATGGAAGGAAGAAAGGGAGGAAGGAAAGATGGATGGAAAGAAGACGGGAAGGAAAGTGGGCCGGATTGGCCCACAGCCCTCATGTTTGACCCCCCTGCCTTTAAAACATCATTATTTTCACTCCCTAAAGATACTCATGTGTGAGGGCAGCAGTGTAAAATATAAAACTAAAGAATCTGTGAAAATACATCATTGTTCATCAAGGGTGGAGATAATCGTTCATTAATCGTAATCGAGGTTAAAAGTTCAATTAATCGTGATTTTGATTTTTGCCATAATCGCCCAGCCCTAATTGTAGCTTCTGTCTGATCTCCACATCAAACTCCTGATTTCTGTCATTGTAGTCATAAGAAACCAAACTCAAACACATGATGTCATCCCCTTTCTGCACAGATTGATTTTTAATTTATTGCACATACAAGAAAAAAAATGCATGCAGAATCTTTTGCATGTATATTTCTGTGTGGAGTTTGCATGTTCTCCCAGTGCTTGCATGGGTTAGGGTTAGGGTTAGGGTTAGGGTTAGGGTTAGGGTTAGGGTACAATAAAAGAAATACATGCAGAATCTTTTGCATGTATATTTCTGTGTGGAGTTTGCATGTTCTCCCCGTGCTGGCATGGGTTTCCTCCCAGTGCTCCGGTTTCCTCCCATTGTCAGAAACATGCATGTTAGGTGAGTCCTCTCAGTGACTGTGACCAAAGGTTCTGACATAGACCTGGGCGTGGCCACTGCTCCTAATACTTAAGATGGATTAAATGCAAAGACTGAATCTCACTGTACAACTTTATGTGTGACAAATGAAGTACTTTTACCTTTTTTGAGATTATTACAAGAGAAATATAACCTACAAAAGAGAAATGTGCAGGAGGAGCCAATAAAACCCCATAAGGGATCATCAGGTGTTCCTCCTATTGTGAGACAAAAACATAAAAAACTGAGGTGTTACAAGTCTAAAGAGAAAGGTGACAATTTACCGATGCATAGAATATGATATGAGCGGTTATGATGTTGAATTAAAGAAGAATACGGTTAATTTCTTAAATGATTTTAGACTGGTTGGATTTCTAATATGTTTTATATGATCTGGTAAACAGTTCAATAAGAGAGGAGCTCTGAATCTAATCGAAACATTTTGAAAAAGTCGTCCTGGGAAAAGTGGGGCGGAGATTATTGGCTGAACTTGTATTGTAATTATGCATTTTAGAAACATTTCAGCTATATTTTGTTCTTCCTTTCTGGCTGCATGGACTAAAACAAATCTGTGTATGTTATTTAGAGTATTTGTATTTGTGTTGTGTTGTTTATTCAATCGCTGTAGTTCTTAGACAGTCTTCAGATCTCTCTCAGCTTCAAAACCATCAAAAAACAACCATAAGATGCTCAGCGTCTGCACAGATTTATGTCGGTGGTGGTGTAGGACTTTGATGCAAGCGTCACAAGAAAAGTCGGAGGCTCGCTGCACAAACACTGAGGTGTGTTGCAGCACAAACAAAACCACAGTCTGCAGCCATTTAAAAGCAGCCGAGCGTATAGGAGTGGTAACACAAAGAAACAAACAAGGACTCAAACCCAAACAAGAGGAGGATAAAACTCCCACTGCCATGTTTATGGTGGGGCACGTTTTTTTATGAGGGGGAAAACCCAACTCATACACACAGATACTGCAGAAACAGGACAGGTCCCTGATGCTTCACAGCTGGATCCTGCCCAACAGCAGACAGACAGGCAGACAGACAGACAGACAGGGAGGAAAAACGTGGAAAAGAGGGAGGATTACAGATCTCCCCTATGTAACATCATCATCCAGAAACACTCGAAACCCTTAAAAAGAAATGTCAGCTCAGTCTGCTGTGTGAGGGAACCGATTTTACACTTCAACTATGATGTTTTACAGATGATATAATTGCAAACAGTTACATGTCTGGCAGTGTGTGGGTACTTTCTAAAGGCTGTATAAGCTGCGTAATGGGGTCCTAGCCAAGCGTTAAAACAAAGTGGCAGCGCTGCAGGAAAGAGTTAACGGTGCTTCAGTAAAAGTGACAGCATGAGGACCGACCCCGGCCCGTTCCAGATGGCCACGGCTTGCCAAACACATGACATCATATCTGGGAAGGGCCGAACATGCAGCCAGGGTCTCCTTAACGGTGTGAAAGACCAGAGCAGACCATAGCTAATCCCCCGAGTCTGCAGGCCAATCGGCAATAAACACCTTCAGTATTTTGCAGAGGTGGAAGAAGTGCTCTGATTCTTTAGTAATATAAAATACTCTGTTACAAGTAGAGCACTGCATTTAAATCCTACTTAAGTTGAATTAACATAAAGCATCAAAAGTAAAAGCACATGTCCATCAGTAAAATGTCACCTCTGACTGCTATATTATTAAATATGACATCATTACATTATTAATACTGAAGTGTCAATGTGTAAGCAGCATGTTACTGTTGCTGTTTGAAGTGAACTACAGCTGCAAGAAGTAGTTGATTTATCAATTTGTGATGATTGATAATTTATTAGTCAGTTTTCAAGCATATATGCCAAACATCTGCTTCTACCAGCCTCCTAAATATGAGTATCTGTGATCAATTGTGATCAATTCTGACATTTAAAGACAATATAGTTAACCTTCGTGTCGTCCTCCCGGGTCAAATTGACCCCGTCTGTTTTGACTGTTCCTTCTTTCCTTCCTTCTGTCTGTCCTTCCTCCCTCCCTCCTTCTCTCTTTCTCTCCTTCCTCTCTCTTTCCTCCCTTCCTTCTCTCCTTCCTCCACCCCCCTTTCTTCCTTCTTTCCTCCCTCTTTCCTTCTCTCTTTCTTTCCTCCCCCTACCTTCCTCCCTTCCTTCTTTCCTTCCTTCTTGCCTTCCTCTTTTCCTTTCTCCCTCCTTTTCTCTTTCTTTCCTTCTTTGCTCTATCCTTCCTTCCTTTCCTACCTCCCTTCCTTCTTTCCTTTCCTCCCCTCCTTCCTTCCTTTCCTCCCTCCTTCCTTCCTTCCTTCCCTCCCTCCTTCCTTCCTTCCTCCCTCCCTTCCTTGACACGAGGACAACAGGAGGGTTAATTGAGGATCATCTTAAAAGTCCCCATTTTAACTATATACAGTTAGCTAGTTCAGTCCAGTGGTTCACAACCTAAGAGGAACCACCGGACTCCAAAAAGTCCCAAGATGAATAATGGGAGAAGAAAGAAGGGGGAAAAAGTAGTGCTACACAATTTTTTTATTCATTTTTTGGACTTTTTTATCTGGGTGTCTGTGTTATATCAACTGACACCATCTGAGAGGAGTGGAGTAAGAATATCTCTTTTACTTTCATCTTAACCACATTTTAAAAGAAAATCACTGTATAACTCTAGAAAATATGGTGTAATAGATGTTCCCTAAAAGATATTTTCTTTACATCTCCAGCTCTATATTAATATTCTGTGTCTCTACTGGAAAATCTTTGTATGTTAAAAACTCCTTATTTATCTTCTACTGGTCCTTTATGCAGCCACTCAGTTCAGCCTCTGTCTGAAACAGGCCGTTTTAGCTCCTGTCTCTTTAAGACAGTCTCTTTTTCTCCTTCTTTACTCCAAAAATGTTCAACTTCACAAATCACATCCGCACATGTTGGAGCTGAATCACATGTGAGATATGAGAGTGGAAACACCTTAGCAACCACCTTAGCAACCACCTTAGCAACCAAGACTACAATGAGCTGATGAAAGTTGAAAAAACGTAACAAATAAAGCATCAGGGTGGATGAAACCTGAGCTCTTACAGGGAAAAGTTTTATATATGTTCACCTCAGCTTTTGTAACTTTGACCGTGTTTAATATCCAACAATATAACAACATATATATATAACAAACAACCACAAAAAGCAGAATATGTGTCCTTTAATCTTGAACAGTGCATAAAGTCTATGAGTCTTTGTGTTAAATCGTAATCTGAAAAGTAATTATAGCTTTTAGTGGAATAAAAAGTGAATAATTTCCCAGTTAAACGAGGTGGAGTCAAAGTATAAAAATCAAGTAAACAAGTAAACCTACTTTCCTCTTCTGGGTATGTACATGCAGGGAAGAATGGGAGGAAGAGTGGGAAATTAAAGAGGGAAAAAGAGGAGAGAAAAAACAACAAAAGAATGAGAAGGGAACTCCACCTAGCCACTCCACCCCTCCATCCATACGTGCCCCTGACAGCCAGCAGGGAGGGATGGAGGACGGAGGGGAGTCAATTACGCACCGTTTATTAAAGCATTATGTCAGTGACGTTCAAAGCCTGCTGCTTACTCCCAAGACACTAACTATATGAACTCAGCACTTAGGCTCACACAAAGGAGAGCATTGTACGTGTGCTTTTTGGAGTCTTATTTCCTGTCTTTCTCATATGGTATATATTCCATCATAATGAGATACAAATCTTTGCTCACATCACAGGCCCAGTCTGAAGAGCTTTTACAACAAAATACTTATGGTCCCGTCAGAATTGTAAATAGTTCATGTTTAGAGTAGGAAAAAAAAAAAAGATGGATTCTGGCTCCAGCAAGAGAAACTAGTTCATTGTAAAAGGCTACTGTGGATTAGCCAGCAGTGGAAGAAGTATTTAGATCCTTGACTTAAGTAAAAGTGCCAATATAGCAATGTAGAAACACTCAATTACAAGTAAAAGTCAAGTATTAAAGATCCTACATAAGTACTGCAGTATTATGAGTGATGTAGTATGCAGTATTACAGTAAAAGTACTGTAGTATTATGAGCGATGTAGTATGCAGTATTACAGTAAAAGTAGTGCAGTATTATGAGCGATGTAGTATGCAGTATTACAGTAAAAGTACTGCAGTATTATGAGTGATATAGTATGCAGTATTACAGTAAAAGTAGTGGTTTGGTCCTCTGACTGATATATTATTATATATGACATCATTAGATTATTAATAGTGAAGCATCAGTGTTAGAGCAGCATGTTACTGTTGTAGCTGCTGGAGGTGGAGCTAGTTTACACTACTTTATATACAGTTAGCTAGTTTAGTCCAGTGGTTCCCAACCTAGGGGTGGGGCCCCTCCAAAGGGTCAGCAGATAAATGTGAGGGGTGGTGAGATGATTAATGGGAGAGGAAAGAAGAAAAAACTAAGTTCTGATACACAAATGTGTTTTCAGTTTTTGGACTTTTTCTCTAATCTTTGATTTTTTCTGAAATATTGGATCATTTGAACATTTATTGAAATGAAATTATGTGAGAAGTTAAGAAGGAAAAAATCACTATTTATTGGAGCTGTTTACAACTCATAGACATCTGAAATGTGAGCAGACTACACACTGCTTTTTGGTTTCATCTTTAACAATGTGTTGTATTTTAAAAGCTTGTTATATTATCCATTGTGTCAAATCTTCATCTGAAAAGTAACTAAAACTGTCAAATAAATGTAGTGGAGTAGAAAGTACAATATTTCCCTCTGAGATGTAGAAAGTAGCATCACATTGAGTAAATGTACTTAGTTACTTTCCCCCTCTGCTGTTAGCTAGTTAATAAAATCTCCCAAAATATCAGGCTTTTCCATCAGGGTTCAGAGCTGACTGTTATTTTTCTGAGACGACCACAGTTTCCAGGCCAGAATGTGTGTCTTTTTTCTGACAGGTGACTTCATGTTTCAAAAATCGAAGCTGGTACATTTCCTTTTATAGCCGACTATAAGCTAACGGCAGTCTGACAGCCGCATGATTAGCATTTTCCAGATAGCACAGTTTTCTTTTTAATGAGTCATGACAATACTGATTCATTCTGTAAACATTTTCCCTTGGATATGAGTAACGTTAGCTTGACTGGACTGTTTTTATAAAAGGACCAGGTTCATAGCTTTGCATGTTTTAGCCCAATGATGACAAATTATGTATACTTAACACTGCTGCAGAGTATTTTCCACAGTTTTTAGGTTGATTTTCTACCTCTACAGGCTGCCATTAATATTATTAACATGATGTGTCAAAGTTACATAATGTAGTTTTGGGCAGAAACCATAAAAAAATAGTGTTGCAGTCATTCTTGGCCTACTGATATTTCAAAATGAACTAATGACTTTCCCTTATGGTATGATGGACATGAATATCAGCGGAAACTTCATAGTTTCAGTCACTCTGGCAATCCTGAAATTAAAAGGGAAGAATGATTAAAATATAATGATAAGATAATTAAATGGAAATAAATCTCAGCACCTTATCCTTAATCATATCCTTGTGATACCTTGTGTTAATTATTGGTGCCATTTCCAGTTATTGCTTGTACTGAACCAGTGTTTGTGAGTTAGGGAAATGCTACACTTCCTTTTGGCTGGAATTAAAGTGAGAACACAGCTGATACTAGATAATGTAATCATATCTTTGCCTTCTGACACGAGGAAACTGTTGCTAATGATGGTGAAGCGATGAAAATTGAGATCAGATCACAATTGAAAAAAAATAATAATTTAATAGCAGGTTGTCATTATATCATTATCCAGATAAAGTAGCCAAATCAGATCACTTTGATATCTGGCTCCGTTTTAAATGGAGCCAGATTGATCCAGATGGAGCCAGAGTAAAGTCAGAGCATCAAAGTCTCCCATCACTTAGCTAATGCTCTCACCCTCCAGTCCCTTAAGAGTATAAAATAGAAGTATGATCACATGATCCAGGTTAACCCTCCTGTTGTCCCCCTGGGTCAAATTGACCCCATCTCTTTTGACTGTTCTATCTTTCCTTCCTTCCTTCCTTCCTTCCTTCCTTCCTCCTTACTCCTTTCTTTCCTTCCTTCCTTCCTTCCTTCCTTCCTTCCTCCCTCCTTTCCTTCCTTCCTCCCTCCCTCCCTCCCTCCCTCCTTACTCCTTTCCTTCCTTCCTTCCTTCTTTCTTACGCCTTCCTTCCTTCCTTCCTTCCTTCCTTCCTCCCTCCTTACTGCTTTCTTTCTTTCCTTCCTTCCTTCCTTCCTTCTTACTCCTTTCCTTCCTTCCGTCCTTCCTTCCTTCCTCCCTCCCTCCTTACTCCTTTCTTTCCTTCCTTCCTTCCTTCCTTCCTACGTTCCTTCCTCCTTCCTTACTCCTTTCTTTCTTTCTTTCCTTCCTTCCTTCCTTCCTTCCTTCTTACTCCTTTCCTTCCTCCCTTCCTTCCTTCCTCCCTCCTTACTCCTTTCCTTCCTTCCTTCCTTCCTCCTTCTTTACTCCTTTCTTTCCTTCCTTCCTTCTTTCCTTCCTTCCTTCCTTCCTTCCTTCCTTCCTACCTCCCTCCTTACTCCTTTCCTTCCTTCCTTCCTTCCTCGCTCCATCCTTACTCCTTTCTTTCCTTCCTTCCTTCCTTCTTTCCTTCCTTCCTTCCTTCCTTCCTTCTTTCCTTCCTTCCTTCTTTCCTTCCTTCCTTCTTTCCTCCCTTCCTCCTGTCCTTCCTTGACCAGAGGACAACAAGAGGGTTAAAGAAAAGTTTGGTATTGTAGTAAATCTTCTCAGTTTTTATTTATAGTATTTATAATTTAGCTTAGCACAAAGACTGGAAACAGCTGGAAAAGCGAATAGAATCAGCTGCCAGAACCTCTAAAAACTCACTGTTATATCTTGTTTGTTAAATCTGCATAAAAAACAGAGCGTAAAAGAGATTAATCGCCATTATAATCATCCTAAAAATATTATTTTTTAACGCTGGGCCAGACGTGAGAAAGAAACTAATCTTTTCATCTAACTCTGCAAGAAAGCAAATACAGTAAGCGGATTTCCCCAAAAATGTCAGACTTCTTCTTGTGTTACTGGCCGTGTCCCAACATCTGTTATTTCCTCCCCCAAAACATATTTCTAACAAAAGGTTTATCTCACAGTAACAGCAACTCTCACAGATACTAGTCCAGTAAAAGGAACAATGTTGAGTCACGGGACTGGGAATAAGACAGATAAAGTGTCAGAAGAAGAGAAAACATGATTCACTTGGACAGAAAAGGGGTGACGTCCATTGAAGTCGATACTTACAAAGAGTATTTCCCCACTGTGATTTATCATTTGAGAGTTTTGTTGTAATTAGATCTACGTTGATTCTAAGAGTTCCAGGTTTTTTGGGCGGGTTTTCTCATCAGTTCGGTATGAAGATTGGCCATCGGCTCTAAATAGTACAATACCCATGAGCGTTAGCCTCTAGTTGATTATAAGCATTGCATTTATGAGCCCATATAACCAACAGTTAGAGTCCATACGAGGTTTCTCTTTGGAAGCTTTTCTTCTTACAGTGTCTTCTCGTCTCTTTTCCCTACAGCTGCACCAGAACCGACGACCACGAGTCCACCGATGACCACAGCTGCGTACAACCCCGACAGCACCGCAAACACTCTTTCACACCCGGAAGGAGCTGAAATTCAAACAAGAAAATCAGAACCTGTCGTCTATTCACCAACAGCCTCTCCAGACCCCCACACTACCACTCCCATGTTTGACAACTATGAAGCTAAAGATATCAACAAGGTAGAGTCGATACCATTCATTAACGCCTTCCCGCTCCCGCCTTTACCCACCAGTGGCTCTAAGCCCCAGCGCCTCGACATCGGGGAAGAGGAGGGAGGCTCCAGCCGAGGTGAGATCAGTGGCAGCGGGGAGGGAGGCAGCAGCGATGACAGCTCCAGCGGGGCAGAGATGGGAGCAGTGACCCTGACACAAACCACACTGAGACCGAGCTCGCTTCTGGAGACAACCACAGGGTCCGAGCTGGGAGCAGGGACCCCGAAACAAACCACACTGAGTCCGAGCTTCCTTCTGGAGACAACCACAGAATCAGAGCTGGGAGCAGGGACCCCGAAACAAACCACACTGAGTCCGAGCTTCCTTCTGGAGACAACCACAGAATCAGAGCTGGGAGCAGGGACCCCGAAACAAACCACACTGAGTCCGAGCTTCCTTCTGGAGACAACCACAGAATCAGAGCTGGGAGCAGGGACCCCGAAACAAACCACACTGAGACTGAGCTCGCTACTAGAGACAACCACAGGGTAAGGCTGCTCAATTAATCGAAATTTGATCGTGTCTACGATTTAGGGGCCAAACAATCTCAAAACTAATAAAATCGTGGGGAAACGATTTTTAATAATAATGAGATAGCGCTCAATAACAAAGGTTTTATTTTGAAAAGCTTAGACCGGAAGCCGCCGCAGCTCCGTTAGTTTGACAGGAGCTGAAACACACGGCGAAATGTTTTAACTGTAAATAAAAGTGCACATTTTCCAGCCTGCGTCAGACGATGCTGAGTTTACTGACTAATTATTAAAAAGACAGGAAGTGATGTGTGAACTATCATCATCTTAACCTCTCTTGTTTTCCTTTCTTCCTTCTTTCCTTCCCTCATTCCTTCCTTCATTCCTTCTTTCCTTCCTTCCTTTCTTCCCTCATTCCTTCCTTCTCCTCATCCTTTTCCTTCCTTCCTTCCCTCATACCTTCCTTCCTTCTTTCTTTCCTTCCTTCCTTCCTTCATTCCTTCATTCCTTCCTTCCTTCCTTATTTCCTTTCTTCCTTCTCCTCCTTCTTTTCCTTCCTTTCTTCCTTCCTTCCCTCATTCCTTCCTTCCTTCCTTCTTTCCTTCCTTCCCTCATTCCTTCCTTCTTTCCTTCTTTCCTTCCTTCCTTCCTTCCTTCCTTCTCCTCCTTCTTTTCCTTCCTTCCTCCTTTCTTCCATCCTTCCATCCATCTTTCTTTCCTTTCTTCTTTACCTTCCTTGCTTCCTTCCTTCCTTTCTGCTTTGCCTTATAGTTATTTAACGCTGGAACTAGTTATTCAGAAGCTGAAACACACGGCGAAATGTTTGAACTGTAAATAAAAGTGTTTAGTTTCCAGCCTGCTGAGTTTACTGACTAATTATTAAAAACCAGGAAGTGTTGTGTGAACTATCATCAGCACTAATATCTCTGCACTTGTTCTGCTGTGTGTTGCGTTAAGCGGCAGATAAAAGGCTGCTGGGAGAGAAAATTAATTAAGCCGAATGGACAAGAAATGTCCAATAAATGCAGCATGTTTCAAAAGTTTAAAAAAAAATTGTTTTAATAATTGTGATTTCAATTTTGACCGAGATAATCGTGATTATGATTTTTTCCATAATCGAGCAGTCCTACCACAGAATCAGAGCTGGGAGCAGGGACCCCGAAACAAACCACACTGAGACCGAGCTCGGAGACAACCACAGGATCAGAGCTGGGGTTGGAGACCACATCAACGGAAACAACACCGAGACCATCAGAGCATCTAGAGGCGGTCGTCACCCCAGCGCCAGGCCACCCAGCGGTGAGTGCTGAGACTGGGCTTCAACCACCTGCCGTCGTTTTCAAAGAGGACGTCACACCCGGCACTATGACACCGAACGTCGACCTATCGCTGGCCGTTCCTGGAGATGGAGACGTATCCGCCAAACCACCTTTCCACCTCATCATCGTCAATGTGCACGCCAAGAATCACTCAGGTGAGGAAGAAAATCTGAGTATTAAACTATTATTTATTTAAAGTGCAAATGTTTTTTCCTTAATTTGAACTTTAATCGTTGCCTTACAATATTTCATGTTAAAGAGAAATGTCATAATTTTAAGATGTCATAACAAGATTTTCCTTTGTGTCGTCCTCCCGGGTCAAATTGACCCCGTCTGTTTTGACTGTTCTTTCTTTCCTCCCTTCCTTCCTTCTGTGTGTCCTTCCTCCCTCCCTCCTTCTCTCTTTCTTTCCTTCCTCTCTCTTTCCTCCCTTCCTTCTTTCCTTCCTCCATTCCCCTTTCTTCCTTCCTTCTGTCCTTCCTTCCTCCCTCCTTCTTTTCTTCCGTCCCTCCTTCCTTCCTCCCTCCCTCCTTCTTTCCTTCCTTCCTTCCTCCCTCTCTCCTTCTTTCCTTCCCTCCTTCCTTCCTTCCTTCCTCGCTCCTTCTTTCCTTCCTTCCTTTCCTCCCTCCCTCTTTCCTTTCCTTTCCCTCCTTCCTTCTTTCCTTCCTCCCTTCATCTTTTCCTTTCTCCCTCCCTCTTTCCTTTTTTCCTTCCTCCCTCCCTTCTACCTTCCTTCCTTCTTTCCTCCGTCCTTCCTTCCTTCCTTCCTTCTTTCCTTCCTTTCCTTTCCTCCCTTCCTTCCCTCGTCCCTCCCTTCCTTCCCTCGTCCCTCCCTAATGCTTTGTTTTAATTTTATAGTAATTTTCTGGAAATTTTGGACTAATTTGCAGGTATTTAACAATTAATTTTAGAGAGATCTGATATCGTAGCTTATTAGATCCAGTTTTAATTGAACCTCAAATATCAAAGTAAAATTTGAGATGAGGTTTTCAGACAGTGGCACAAATAGGTCTTCGATTAAATTGTGCACTTACTTTTTATTGGATGAATTCATATGTAATGGTGAGAAGCTAGAGAAACTTGTGAATGGCTAATGGGCTAGCGAGTCAGCAGTTACTGCAAAAACTAGCCCAACGATCAGTCACTGTATCATCTAATCTGTTTCATGAGGACTAACCAATGTCACTTATAGTGTGACCACAGCTTTAAAATGGTGTTAGCTTTACTTTTAGTACATTTTCAAAGGAATAGTTCAACATTATGGGAAATTCTGCTTATTTGCTTTGTTTCCGAGAAAAAAATCAGCATCTAACTCCCACAAAAGCCACATTTTTATATTTCTATTTGTTATCTGGATTAAACAAATGAGACATAACAATTTTATAGATGTATTTTTAAGCTTTGGACAGCGTTTCCCCCACTTTTCCCAGGCTTTACACTAAGCTAAACTAACCATGATCTTATCTCCAGAGGGCGATAACTTTAGAAATATGGCAGATAATCACCAGTATTTCATAATAGTCTTCTGTTCAACATGTCCCAACATGCCTCGACTGAACTACAACTAATGTCCATATTTCCACTTATGTGTGGATTAAACAAATGAGACATAACAATTTTATAGATGTATTTTTAAGCTTTGGACAGCGTTTCCCCCACTTTTCCCAGGCTTTACACTAAGCTAAACTAACCATGATCTTATCTCCAGAGGGCGATAACTTTAGAAATATGGCAGATAATCACCAGTATTTCATAATAGTCTTCTGTTCAACATGTCCCAACATGCCTCGACTGAACTACAACTAATGTCCATATTTCCACTTATGTGTGCTGTAATATACCCCCCCCCCCCCCCCCCCCCCCCCCCACCCGCACCTTTCGCAAGCCCTTTGTGCTTTGGGACCAAACAGTTTCACATTTGACCTGAAACAGTTCTGCCTTTCATCGAGAACATTCATCTTTCGGAGTGACCTCATGCTTGTTATGTTTATTATGTGGTGCTGTTATGGATTTGTACAGTACTGATTTAGTTTTGTTTGTTGTCTCCGTAGGAAACAGCTAATGGTTTGTTACCTTTGTGTTACTATTTGCTCGTATCATGACAGATTCTCACACAGTGTTTGCAGAGCCAGATGTGGAAAGTTATGAAGTCAGTCGTCTCCGTTCGGCCAAATTTTGCAGCAAACATATTGTAAAAACATCAGCAGCAGAGCCTCATGAATAGTCAAATATATCAGAGCTTTAACTTGACAAAGACAAACTGCAGCTGTGATAGAGTGATTAACATCTGTTCTCTTTACGAGGCATGTTTAAATAGCTGTGTGTTCACCTTTCAGGTCCAAATATCTAAAGAAAACAAATTGTTGACCTGAATTTGCTTTTCTCCAGGGAGCTGCCTGAACTGCTGTAATTGAGAATTTAATTACTACACTTTTCCCTACTTCCCTACCCCACATTTGTCTGTATTAGCTGTATAACCACCATGGATTGATTACCAAACAGCCCTACCAGGAACAGGCAACAGGGGGCCCAAAGGCTCAGGGGGGCCCAGATAGCCAGATTACTTTCCTTCTTGGAAAGTCGAAGGTCTTAGCCAGAAGTAGGGATGTCCCAATCACTTTTCTGGCTTCTGATCCTTTTATTATTCAGTATTTTTTGATACAATTCATTATATTCATGTTAATTTTTCTCTACATAATACAGCTGCATAATGCATCCAAATCAATGCAGAATTCCTTCTTCATTCCTTAACCCTCCTGTTGTCCCCGAGTCAAGGAAGGAAAGAAAGGAGGAAGGAAGGAAGGAAGGAAGGGAGGAAGAAGGAAGGAAAGGAGGAAGGAAGGAAGGAAGGAAGGGAGGAAGAAGGAAGGAAAGTAGGGAGGAAGGAGGGAGGGAGGGAGGGAGGAAGGAAGGAATGAAAGGAGGGAGGGAGGAAGGAAGGAAGGGAGGAAGGAAGAAGCAAGGAAAGGAGGGAGGAAGGGAGGAAAGGAAAGAAGGAAGGAAAGGAAGGAAGGGCGGAGGAAAGAAGGAAGGTAGGAGGGAAGGAGGAAAGAAGGAAGGAGGGAGGG
This sequence comes from Scomber scombrus, assembly GCF_963691925.1. Lineage (NCBI taxonomy): Eukaryota > Metazoa > Chordata > Actinopteri > Scombriformes > Scombridae > Scomber > Scomber scombrus. The sequence goes on from NC_084984.1 coordinate 24,316,500, forward strand.
AGGGAGAAAGGAAAAGAGGAAGGGAAGAAGGTAGGGGGGAGGAAAGAAAGAGAGAAGAAGGGAGGAAGGAAAGGAAGGAAAGGAAGGAAGGAGGGAAGGAAAGAAGGAGGGAGGGAGGAAGGAAGGACAGAAGGAAAGAAGAAAGGGGGATGGAGGAAGGAAAGAAGGAAGGGAGGAAGGAAGGAAGGGAGGAAAGAAGGAACATACGAAACAGACAGGGTCAATTTGACCCGGGAGCACGACACGAAGGTTAAAGGGCAATTTGAGGCAAGCTAGTTTGCAAAGACGTAGACATATGCAGTACAATTCATTTTTAAAATACAAATATGATCGTGTTAGAAGGAGCTGAAATACACAAGCTTTAACGCCAGTAATGAGTCTGCAGCTGGACGACTATATCCAACACCAGAAACAAACGTATTATGTCAAAAGTGTCGAAAGTACATTTGTTCACAAGTCCAGTAGCAAGGTGAGAAGATAAACCAGCAGGGGTCAGCAAAAACAAGAGTTTCAGCTGTTGTTAAGTTGCTCGTTAATATAGAAAATATAACCTGCATCTGATGGTTTGGCAGCAAGTTCAGGATCTGTTTTCAGACACCAAAATGTTGGCGAGGATGTGGTGAAATTCATGCTTCATTTAGTCATATTATTTTGGTTTGCCCAATATTAAAAACACATTCTGGGAAAAAAGGAAGTATGGAAATTTAAAAAAACTAAATTGGAAAGTTTTCAGATGTTGAACTTTTATACTTGGTAGAAAACCAACAGAAATTTTGTGAGGATGAATCTGGAGAATTACGGCTTTGGAACTTTTGATTAAATTATGATTACAGAAATCATGTCCATGTAGACACAACTGGAAATAATAACAGTGACAATTCAAACCCTGGCAGTAGATTACATGACATTACAAGTTAAGACAACTTAATAAAAGACGATGGAACATTTTAGGTCATCACAATCGGTTCATATATAGAAAAGATGCAAAATACCCATAAATGATGCAGGAGGAGGGGTCGTGGCTCTCTGGTAGGGAAGAGGGGCTCTGGGGCCGTTTGTCTCATAATTTATTCATAATTACCACCAACGAAGAGATTAATTTTATATGTATTATATCTGGCAATCATCTTAAGCTATTAGCTACTAGCAACTTGCTTAATGAACAAACAGATATGGTATCAGATCAATACACAATGGTATCAATCTTTTCATGTAACTCATCTGAAACTATAGAAATGACAATATTTATTTACTTACCACAAGTATCCTGGTTTCCATCCAATTGTAGTGAAACATTTAACCAAATTACCAGAAAATTGTTGAAAGAAAATACATTGATTTTGATTTTTTTTAAATTAAAGTGTCATGCACCAGAAGTGCCCAGCCCAAGTGGGCTTACAAGACACCAAAACAAAAAAAGGAACAAATAATAACAAATGAAAACCAGATAACAGACATTAGAGCAATTAAACATATAAACCATCCTGTTGCTTTTTCCAGGCTTCAGATACATATTTAACAAACTTAAAGACATTAAAGTGAAACAATCAGTCCATTCTATCATCATCAGAGCACCAGAACATTTTCTGGGTTTTTAACGGACATTTCAGTAAATATTGGAGTTCTCAGTTCATCTTACAAGGGACAGTATAAAAGAAAATGTGATTCATTTTCAACTTCGTAGAGTTCACATACAAAGTAATGTTTGTTTCCAGTTACTACTGTTTTATTAATATTAGAGTATAAACAGTTGGTGGCGCTAATTCTGCACTCGGCCCCAATAGACTGCTGCAGAAGAAGAAGACACAACGAGATGATGACGTAATTAAAAGAGTGGAAAACCAGTCTCCTCATCTCTCCTCACAGATCTGATGTTTTAGCTCTTCAGTGACATTTAAGTCACATTATTAATTTACATCATCAGTTATTCACTCAGTCGAGCGTAAAAAACTACCACTCCAGATTCTTTTATGCAATGTAAATGAAATGGACGTAAAACAGGTGACTGAAAACACACCTTATATCAGAGAAGCAGTTAAAGTTACATGATTGCCTTCATGTCAATCAGTAACCTTCTTAATCCTCCTGTTGTCCTTGAGTCAAGTAAGGAAGGGAGGAAGAAGGAAGGAAAGGAGGGAGGAAGGAAGGAGGGAAGGGAGGGAGGAAGGAAGGAAGGGAGGGAGGAAAGAAGGAAGAAGGAAGGAAGGGAGGAAGGAAGAAGGAAGGAAAGGAGGGAGGGAGGAAGGAAGGAAGAAGGAAGGAAAGGAGGGAGGAAGGAAGACGGAAGGAAAGGAGGGAGGAAAGGAAAGAAGGGAGGAAGGAAGGTAGGAGGGAGGGACGGAGGAAAGAAGGAAGGAAGGAAGAAGGACAGGGGAAGGTGGGGGATGAAAGAAAGAGAGAAGGAGGGAAGGAGGAAATAAGGAAGGAAAGGAAGGAAGGACAGAAGGGAGGAAGAAAGGGGGATGGAGGAAGGAAAGAAGAAGGGGAGGAAAGAGAGAGGAAGGAAAGAAAGAGAGAAGGAGGGAGGAAGGAAAGGAAGGAAAGAAGGAGGGAGGGAGGAAGGAAGGACAGAAGGAAGGAAGAAAGGGGGATGGAGGAAGGAAAGAAGGTAGGGAGGAAGGAAGGAAGGGAGGAAAGAAGGAACAGTCAAAACAGACGGGGTCAACTTGACCCGGCAGGACGACACGAAGGTTAAAACCAATATGAGAGAGGCCTTGTGCCTGATTTACCTTTAGCCCCAAAACCACTAAATCCACCTCTGATCCAACCCATTTCTTCATCCCCCCCTTCATAAACTCACTCCAATTACAGCACTCATGTGTTTGTTATCCCCTTAGCCAATGGTGCCATCTTCCAGGAACTGTGTTTATTATTGAAATGTTGGAGGGGTTTTCTGTTGCAGAGGTAATATATCATCACATAAAACAGGCGCTGGTTTGTGAGAGGCCCACCGCTGCCTCACTGTTTCCACGTCTTGAGGAAATTAGGAAAATTGAAGCTTTTGATTGTTTAAAGTCTACATGTGTTTTTTGGTATTGAGTTCCGAGTCACACAGAGGCTTTTTTGACTTTGGGGCGACATATTGCAGTTTAGATTCGTCCGATGTACTATAACCCTCCTGTTGTCCTCGAATCAAGGAAGGAAGGGAGAAAGACGGAAGGGAGGGAAGAAGGAAGAAAGGGAGGAAGAAGGAAGGAAAAGAGGGAGGAAGGAAGGAAGGGAGGGAGGAAGGAAAGGAGGAAGGAAGAAGGAAGGAAAGGAGAGAGGAAGGAAGAAAGGAAGAAAGGAGGGAGGAAAGAAAGGAAAAGAGGAAGGGAGGAAGGAAGGAAGGAAGCTAGGGTGGAGGAAAGAAAGAGAGAAGGTGGGAGGGAGGAAAGAAGGAAGAGAGGAAGGAAAGGAAGGAAGGAAAGAAGGAGGGAGGGAGGAAAGAAGGACAGAAGGAAGGGAGGAAAGAGAGAGGAAGGAAAGAAAGAGAGAAGGAGGGAGGGAAGAAGGACAGAAGGAAGGAAGGAAGGGAGGGAGGGAGGGAGGGAGGAAAGAAGGAACAGTCAAAACAGACGTCAATTTGACCCGGGAGGACGACACGAGTCACACAGAGGCTTTTTTGACTATGGGGCGACATGTTGCAGTTAATGCAGGTTAACTCATTAGATTCGTCCGATTTTAAAAGAGGAGCTGGCAGTCTGGTCGCAGCATGTGTTTCTGTTTGTCCTCACACAAGATATCTATACTCAGTGCAGTGTTTGCGTCATGTTTTTGCAGGTTTTTGCATGTTCTTACTCCGGTTCTCACGATATAGCTTCCATGTGCACCATAAAGTCTTAATGAAGAGACACAAGAGTGCATTGTTTGAGTGCAGCCTCTGGCACCGACTGACCTTAATCATAACCAACACAGACCTCTGACTATTAACCATCCAGATATACACTTTGGCTCGTTTAATCAAGATCAGATATGAGTAGCTTTAGGATCCTGGAAAACATAAAACTGAGATGTTGAACTGAGAAAGAGGAAGTTGCTTTCAGGGGTATCAGACATCAATATGGTAGAAAGGAAGGAAGGAAGAAAGGAAGGAAGGGAGAAAGAAGGAAGGACGGAAGGCAGGGAGGAAGGAAGAAGGAAGGAAAAGAGAGAGGAAGGAAGGAAGGGAGGAAGAAGGGAGGAAGGAAGGAAAGGAGGAAGGAAGAAGGAAGGAAAGGAGAGACAAAGGAAGGAAGGAAGAAAGGAGGGAGGAAATAAAGAGAGAAGGAGGGAGGGAGGCAGAAAGGAAAAGAGGAAGGGAGGAAGGAAGGAAAGAAGGAGGGAGGGAGGAAGGAAGGACAGAAGGAAGGGAGGAAAGAGAGAGGAAGGAAAGAAAGAGAGAAGGAGGGAGGGAAGAAGGAAGGACAGAAGGAAGGGAGGAAAGAGAGAGGAAGGAAAGAAAGAGAGAAGGAGGGAGGGAAGAAGGACAGACGGAAGGAAGGAAGGAAGGAAGGAAGGAAGGAAGGAAGGAAGGAAGGAAGGAAAGAAGGAACAATCAAAACAGACGGGGTCAATTTGAACCGGGAGGACGACACAAAGGTTAATCAAACTTAAGTGGCAGCTGCTTGTGTTTAGAGAACAATGAATAGTAGAAGTTTGAGGCTACAACAAACGATTATTTTAATTATTAATTAATCAGCTGATTACCATTTCGATTTTGTATATAAAACCGTCACATTGTGAAAAATGCCCAGTATATTTTGCCAGAACACAGCCATGTGTTCAAACCCAAAGATATTCAAGTTACAAAGATGAAATGAAGAAAAGCAGCAAATTGAAATCGATCAAAGAAAATGTATTAAGTGTAATTGGCTTCATTGGCCTTTTATCTCTAACCCTCCTGTTGTCCTCGAGTCAAGGAAGGAAGGGAGGAAGAAGGAAGGAAGGGAGGAAGAATGAAGGAAGAAAGGAAAGGGGGAAGGAAGGGAGGAAGAAGGAAGGAAAGGAGGAAGGAAGGGAGGAAGAAGGAAGGAAAAGAGGAAGGAAGGAAGGATGGAAGGTAGGAAGAAGGGAGGAAGAAGGGAGGAAAGGAGGAAGGAAGGAAGGGAGGAAGATGGAAGGAAAGGAGGGAGGAAGGAAGGAAGGAAGGAAGGGAAGGAAAGAAGGAAGGAAGGGAGAAGGAAAGGAAGGAAGGAAGGACAGAGGAAAGAAGGAAGGAATGAAGGTAGGAGGGAGGGATGAAAGAAGGAATGAGGGAGGGAGGGAGAAAGAAAAAGAGGAAGGGAGGAAGGAAGGAAAGAAGGACAGAGGAAAGAAGGAAGGAATGAAGGTAGGGGGAGGAAGAAAAGGAAGGAAGGAAGGAAGGAACAGTCAAAACAGACGGGGTCAATTTGACCCGGCAGGACGACACAAAGGTTAACTCATCCACAAATCCAATGTATTCAAGGTTCACCAATATCTGGATATTATCTATCTGTATATTCATTGTCTCTGTTTGTTTTACTTGACCTTTGAACTTGGTTTCTTGTTTTCTTGTCTCTAGTTGAAAGCATCCTGGATATCCTGAACCAGCCTGTGAGCGGCATCGATGGCCCCCTGTTCAACTTCCCCCAGATCACCGACCTTTCACAGTTGAGCACTGAAGACACCTACTCTCTCGAGGCTTCTCCCATCAACCTGCCTCCAACCATCAGCTTTGTAAATGGAAAGCATGAGGTACGGACTGTACGCCGGATTATTGTCATAGTTTCTATAAGCTATAATAACCTGCTACTCATCAAAGTAAACTGAGATCTGGGAACACCTCAGTGAATCATCAGTACGAAAGATAAATAACTGCATTTCAATCAGGAGAGACCAAAGAATGAAGTAAATAATGTTTATTATGCAGATGATATTAATTATTAGGTATTATCATAGTCTTTGGCGCTTGGACTCTGCAGGGAGAATTTTTGAAGCGAAGGACGTAAGTCCTGAGCATCAGCATGATAGATCCTCCATGGAGTCCAGACACTGGTGGTGGTGGCTGATGACTTCCATCAATCAATCTCGGGCCAAATCACAACAAGTCATCTTAAGGCTGAAACTGATCGGGCTGATAAGGTTGAAGTGTTGCATTGATAAATATGAAGACTGGGTGGTGATGGGGAGGTGGTGGGTCCAACAAAACCAGCATCAAGAAAACACCTGAGCAGAGAGGGAGAACATTTAAAAAGACAGCTGCAATATGATAGGCTGACAATGAAGGTGTGTCACCGTGCTATTGGTTAGACTTGACCAGGTGATGTGAACAGCTGATGTGTCAATTGATGCTCCAGAAATAACAGCAAGGAAAATATGAGCTTTGACATAGATCAGTATGAGCTGTGAGAAGGATCAGAATGACTAAAGAATGAGAAATAAAACTATGACGTGAGCCTACAAAAAGGTGGTCTTCCTGTCTGAACTTTCACTAAGCTTCATTAGTAGATATCTGGTTCTTTGATAAAAAATCGAAGGTATAACATAAAAACTTAAGTTAACTAAACAATGTGTAAAACAAACATCCAACTACAGAACTAAAAGTTTTGTCTTTAGAAAACTCAAGAAAATATCATGCAATTTCAACCAACTTAAATTTGCATCAATTTTGGACAAATTCAGTAACTATGGCACCATGTTTTGTTGCTCTGACTGATGTTTTCTCTTTAACAAACAGCAGCTGAGTCTCATGAGGGTATTTACAGTTGTCCGCCAAAATGAGAAAACAAGATTACTCAGGAATGAAATAAAATATCACAATACCATAAATACTGAAAAGAATTCATCTCTCCAAGCTAACAAACTTCATAACAGTCAATTAAAAACATTTGTTAACTTTGCACAGTTGCTCACGTGACAATAATCTTGCACAGTTCATTCAAAAGTTATAAGATGCGTGTAATGGTAATATTATCTGGGAGAGTCCTAAGTGACACTGAGGATACTGATTAACCTTTGTGTCGTCCTCCCGGGTCAAATTGACCCCGTCTGTTTTGACGGTTCCTTCTTTCCTCAATTCCTTCCTTCCATCTGTCCTTCCTCCCTCCCTCCTTCTCTCTTTCTTTCCTTCCTCCCTCCCTCCTTCTTTCCTTTATTCCTTCCTTCCTTTCCTTCCTTCTTTCCTTCCTCCATCCCCCTTTCTTCATTCATTCTGTCCTTCCTTCCTCCCTCCCTCCTTCTTTCCTTCCCTCCTTTCTTCCTTTCTTCCTTTCTTTCCTCCCTTCCTTCCTTCTTTCCTTCCTCCATCCCCCTTTCTTCCTTCATTCTGTCCTTCCTTCCTCCCTCCCTCCTTCTTTCCTTCCTTCCTTTCCTTCCTCCCTTCCTTCCTTCTTTCCTTCCTCCATCCCCCTTTCTTCCTTCCTTCTGTCCTTCCTTCCTCCCTCCTTCATTCTTTCCTTCCCTCTTTCCTTCCTTCTTTCCTTCCCTCCTTCCCTCCTTCTCTCTTTCTTTCTTTCCTTCTTCTCTCTTTCATTCCTTCCTCCCTTCCTTCCTTCCTTCCTTCCTTCCTTCCTTCTTTCCTTCCCTCCTTCCTTTCCTTCCTCCCTCCTTCTCTCTTTCTTTCCTCCCCCCTCCTTCCTTCTTTCCTCTATCCCTCCTACCTTCCTTCCTTCCTTCTTTCCTTCCTTCCTTCCTTCTTCCTCCCTTCCTTCCATCTTTCCTCCCTCCTTTCCTTCTTTCTTCCTCCCTTCCTTCCTTGACTCGAGGACAACAGGAGGGTTAACAAAATGATTTAAAATGGAATTAGCAGAGATTCCTGCTTTGCAACTCTATAAACTTTTGTCTTAGCAAACAGTAAAACCAACTCCTCTTGTTTGCTTGTGTTACTTTTACAAAGTCTGTAAAGTAGGAAAATAAATAATGCACTTTCTAATCTGCTAATATACACTTTTAAGGAAATACAGATGTAAATTAAAGTCGGTGTGCTGCAAACTTTTGTTTAGAGTTAAGGTTCTGAATCCCAGATGACAGCACGGCAATACAACTGTTATCACACTGATCACAAATTAGCAAACCCAAACAAAACTGCTGACTTTTTTAGAGTTTTCAGCAGTGATCAGAATGTGGAGTGTTTTTTTGTTGCTTGTAATGTGATAGATAAAATTCATTTAAGATAATAAAGATTGTTTTCAGTGAGTCAGAGCTCAACCACATTGTTCTGGGAATGAAAACAAAACTCTTGCCCACTGATATCAAAACACATCTCTCTTCTAATCTGTCTGCATATCGCTCTGTTAGCTACTATGACCCACAAATAGTGAACTGTGGTTTTATATATCCAGCGTGGCGAGCTACTGACACAAAGGCACATATGACTGGCTGAACTTTTGGAAATGCCTCTGACATATTATGAGCAAACATTTGAAAATATTTGACAGGAAAAAGCATATAATGGCATATAATAAGAGATAAATAAGGACTTAACACAGGGACACAGGATTAACCCTCCTGTTGTCCTCAAGTCAAGTAAGGAAGGGAGGAAGAGGGAAGGAAGGAAGAAGGAAGGAAGGAAGGAAAGGAGGAAGAAGGAAGGAAAGGGCGAAGGAAGGGAGGGAGTAGGAAGGGAGGAAGAAAAGGAGGGAAGGAGGGAGAAAGGAAAAGAGGTAGGGAGGAAGGAAGGAAAGAAGGACAAAGGAAAGAAGGGAGGAAGGAAAAGAGGAAGGAAGGCAGGAAGGAATGAGGGAAGGAAAGAATGAGACTACGAGGGAGGAAGGACAGACGGAAGGAAGGGAGGAGGGAGGGAGGATAGAAGGGAGGGAGGAAATGAAGGAAAGTAGGACGGAGGGAAGAAAAGAGGAAGGGAGGAAGGAAGGAAAGACGGACAGATGAAAAAAGGAAGGGAAAGAAAGAAGGAGGGAGAGATGGAGGAAGGAAGGAAAGAAGGAAGGGAGGAAAGAGAGAAGGAGGGAGAAAGGAAAAGAGGAAGGGAGGAAAGAAGGAATAGTCAAAACAGACAGGACGACACAAAGGTTAAAAGTGGGGAAAGTCATTTTCATTTCACTGGGTCTTTACATTTTGAGTTTTACAAGCAGCATCTTTATTGGTGGAAAATCTGCAGAAATATCTCTGAAAGTGTGATCGAAATTCGGCGAGCACAGATTGTGTGTGGGCGCAAATGAGCTGCAAACATGTTTTCAGTTTGCTTATAAAACACAAAAAATGGCAGCAAAACAACTTCAAACGGTATTAAAAATGGTGGCTGCCCAATTTACCCTTAACCCTCCTGTTGTCCTCGAGTCAAGGAAGGAAGGGAGGAAAGGAGGGAGGAAGGAAGGAGGGAAGGAAGGAAGGAATGAGGAAGAAGGAAGGAAAGGAGGGAGGAAGGATGGAAGGAAGGGAGAAGGAAGGGAGGAAGAAGGAAGGAAAGGAGGGAGGAAGGAAGGAGGGAAGTAAGGAAGAAAGGAAGGGAGGAAAGGAAAGAAGGAAGGTAGGAGGGAGGGAGGAAAGATGGAAGGAAGGAGGGAGGGAGGTAGGTAGGGGGAGGAAAGAAAGAGAGAAGGAGGGAGGAAGGAAAGGAAGGAGGGAAGGAAAGAAGGAGGGAGGGTGGAAGGAAGGACAAAAGGAAGGGAGGAAGGAAGGAAGGAAGGAGGGAGAAGGAAGGAAGGAAGGAGGGAGAAGGAAGGAAGAAAGGGGGGTGGAGGAAGGAAAGATAGAAGGGAGGAAAGAGAGAGGAATGAAAGAAAGAGAGAAGGAGGGAGGAAGGACAGACGGAAAGAAGGAATTGAGGAAAGAAGGAACATAAAACAGACGGGGTAAATTTGACCCGGGAGGACGACACGAAGGTTTTATCTATCAACCTTTCTTTTTTATAATATTGCTAGTTTATATAGTAGGTGTACTTTATCACTTCCAAATGATGACAGGTGAGGTGGCAGCAAAGTGTCACTCACAATGGTCCGAGTCAGGTAGCAGTGAAATATTGTTCCTGGTCCAAAGTACATTGTTTTCGGGTTATTTGGACTGGAGTCAATCTGTTGATTATGTATTTTTCTGTTTATTCATCTACCTACTTTTCTGATCCATCCAGGTGACATTAGAGCCAAAGCTGCTGCCAGAAGAAGTCCGGGGTGATCAGTTTGAGACAGCCACTCCTGTTCAGGTAGAAGATGTAGAAAAGGAAGAGGAGACTATAGAGGAGAGCGAGACTTCTTTTGATTACAGTGTCATAGAAATCCACCCAGAGGAGACACCGACAGAGGAAAGCCATGACACAATCACTCCTCCTGCAGATACCTACCCAGACATAGTTAGAGCCCAAACTCATGATGGTCAAACAGCAACAAGAACCACCACCACAATCCCATATACATCTCCTGAGTCATCACCAGCATCCACCACAACATCAGGCCCAGTCAGCCCTGGTGTCTCCAAGCCTGTCGCTGATGAGGAACCGGAAGGCTCTGCAATCGCTTCTGAGGATGTTTCACCCACTACAGCGGAGGGCTATGAGGTGGGTGTGATGACTGATGAGACAGAAATTTGGGAGACGGAGCCTCCTACTTTTATCCCAGACACAAAGTTACAAGAAACCACCACACAGACCCAGGTAGAGGACTTTGAAGGGTCTGCTTCTGGTGAAGATGAGGCTTCAGGGCAAGATGTTTACCCACCAGAAATGCCGCAGTTAACCAGCACGCTACCCCCAATTTATTCTACAGTTCATCCACAGGAGTCTCAAACTTCAATGGGTGAAGGACACTCAGAAGCCCCAATGATTTCACCGGTTGACACCATCACAGAAGCAGGTTCAGGTGCAGAGCAGCTGTCTGGGGAGGGGGAGGTTTCTGAGGAACAGGACAGTCTTGTTACTGTATTACCAGCTGTGGCAGCTGTGACTTCTGGAAACCAAACCACACTCACCACAGAGTTTAAAGACTTAACTTCAGAACACAGCAGCACAGTAAAACCCTCCACACACCCCTTCTACGCTTCCACAGATGATAAGAAACATCCCGCTCTTACCACCAAGCCTGCGACCACAATCCCTGATGACCAAACCACACAGCCCACCGAGTCTAACAGAAGCCAGACGGAGCAGACCACCACAAGCTCCACACAGCATGTTAGTCGGCAGGGATTTTCCACCACATCACCCTTGTACACATTCGACCACAGCATGCAGTCCGTCCCCCAGTGGGCGCTGGTCCCTGACCCAGCTGCCACCCCTCTCCCAGAGGAAGATTTTACAGACTATGATGAAGTAATTGCGCCTCATCTGGTGGAGTCACAGCCTCCGACACCCAACAAGACTCTCACCACAGAGAGACCACTGACCGGCACAGACCCATCCTATTCTGTGGTGGCCAGCACTGTGAATATCAGAGGTACATGAAGTCCACTGTTAATGGTTTTATTCTTTAGAAATGTGTAGGTAAGTGGTGTAAACTAGGGTTACAACAATAGTTTTCATTATCAGTTGATCTGCTACTGTCTATAAAGAGTCTGAATTAAAAGTGCCCAGAATAATTTGTTTTGTCAGATTAACCCTCCTGTTGTCCTCAGGTCAAGGAAGGACAGGAGGAAGGAGTAAGGAGGAAGGGAGGGAGGAAGGAAGGAAGGAAGGAAGGAAGGAGGGAGGAAAGAAGGAAGGGAGGGAGGAAAGAAGGAAGGAAGGAAGGAAGGAAGGGAGGGAGGGAGTAAAGGAGGAGGGAGGGAGGAAAGGAGGATGAAAGGAAGGAAGGAAAGGAGTAAGGAGGGAGGAAGGAAGGAAGGAGGAAAAGAGGAGGGAAGGAAGGAAGGAAGGAAGGAAGGAAGGAAGGAAGGAAGGAAGGAAGGAAAGGAGTAAGGAGGGAGGAAGGAAGGAAAGGAGTAAGGAGGGAGGAAGGAAGGAAGGAAGGAAAGAAAGAAAGAAAGAAAGAAAGAAAGAAAGAAAGAAAGAAAGAAAAAAAGAAAGAAAGAAAGAGAGGAGGGAAGGAGGAAGGAAGGAAGGAAAGAAGGAAGGATGGAAGGAAGTGAGGAAAGAAGTATGGTAAATGGCCTGTACTTATATAGCGCCTTTCTAGTCTTTTCGACCACTCAAAGCGCTTTACAATACATTAAAGTATGGAAGGAGGAGGGAGCAAATAAAGAGGGAAGGAGGGGAAGAATGAAGGAAATATTAAAGAAAGAGGGAGGAAGGAAGGAAGGAAGGAAGGAAAGATGGAACAGTCAAAAGAGATGGGGTCAATTTGACCCGGGAGGACGACAGGAGGGTTAACAACCCAAAACCCAAATATATTAAGTTTAAAATATGTAAACATGTATGTTAAGGGGGTAGACAAAATATTAGGAACACTTTTCAATATAATGCACACCACCACCATCCACTACAACCTCAATAATAAAAAATAATGTACATGTATCACCTTTCTGACACTGTCAACAAAAAAACTGCATAAATGTATGGCAGAGCTGTTGAATTGGATTGCATTAGATTGCACAGATGTTCCTGATAAAGGGCTTGGTGAGTGTATATGACTTATAAAAGCTTTAAATCCTCAGATTTGAGAAACAGCTGTCATTGGAAGATTTTATAAGCTATACCTAGATGGTACTGTTTCCAGCTAACTCTTCTCAAAAGGGTTTTAAATCTGCACTTTATGGCTACATATACAGTTTGATGTCATGCTATAAGACTGAGGCTAAAGCTGATGGGTCCCAGGTAAAAGGTTAGCATCTTCACCAAGTAGAAGACATGGAAATAAAGGAGCTGCATTGTTCTTAGAGCTAGTTAGAAAGAATAAAAATGTATTTAAATGTTGAAATTTGTTGTAACATAGCCCTAAAAGATGCAGACAGATGTGCTTGATAGATGTAACGCTATCTCAGGTAACAAGTTTGGCAGCAGTTGTCAGATTGAAAACTTTTGTTAACCAGATAAGAGCAGGACAGAGCTAATTAATTATACTTCCTGTTGGCTTGGAGGTAACATTCATTTGTACTTAGATAGAAAGCTGTTTAGTGAGCATTCTCACATTTTCAGCTTACACTAAAGCAGATAAATAAACTGTTTAATCCATTTGCTCTTATGTTTATGGTTTCGGAAAGCCAAAAAACAGTCACCACCCTCCAAGTTCTTCTCATTCAGAGTATTTCTCTGACTACAGCTGCATGTACACTACAAGCCCTGTTAACCCTCCTGCTGTCCTCAGGTCAAGAAAGGACAGGAGGAAGGAAGGAAGGAAGGAAGGAAGGAAGGAAGGAAGGAAGGAAGGAAGGAAGGAAGGAAGGAAGGAAGGAAGGAAGGAAGGAAAGGAGTAAGCAGGGATGGAGGAAAAGAGGAAGGGAGAAAGGAGAGAAGGAAGGAAGGAGCAAGGAAAGAAGGAAGGGAGGATGGAAAGGAGTAAGGAGGAAGGGAGGAAAGGATGAAGGAGAGAAGGAAGGAAGGAAGGAAAGGAAAGGAGGAAGGGAGAAAAGAAGGAAGGAAGGAAGGAGTAAGGAGGGATGAGGAAAAGAGGAAGGAAGGAAGAAAGGAAGGAAGAAAGGAAAGGAGTAAGGCCCGGGAGGACAACAGGAGGGTTAAGGGATTGAGGGGTTTAATGAACAGTCAATATACTAACGCATGTAATTACTGAGGTTTTAATGGGTTTGCTTTTGCATCATGTCCTTTGTGTAGATCTCCTGCCGTGTACAACCAGTATATGTCTGAACGGAGGCTCCTGCTACAAGAAAGGAGCAGAAAACATCTGCGTGTGTGCACCTGGATTCACTGGGTTTCACTGTGAAACAGGTACGCATACACACAGCACACACAGAGACATTTCTTCTTATTGAACACACCATATTGACCCCATACTGACAGATTGGGTGATGTGCAATAATAATAATGAGGCTTGTGTTGTGTGTCTGCAGATGTTGATGAGTGCCAGTCCAACCCGTGTCTGAATGGAGCCACCTGTCTGGATGGAGTGAACTCCTTCACCTGTCTCTGCCTGCCGAGCTACTCAGGAGAGCTCTGTGAACAAGGTCAGCTGCATTTGAGTGAAATGTGGAAAATCAAGGTAGTACTGCAGTCTTTGGCAGTCAAATAGTTAAAGGATAATTGAGGTTTATTATACATTGGGTCATATATTTGTTGTTTTGGCCTTCGTTTATATAATAACATTTTACTAACTGAAGTAAATGTTGAGTTGGAAAGTTGGAAGTTAGAATTAATGCAAACACAGAATTTGTTGACTTCAGATTTGTGGCTGTGGTAAAAACACGATCACACCAGCACTTAAATCAGTGGGACTTTGTGCCAAAATCAATTATTTTAAACAATCTTTCATGTCAGGTTACTTTTGGTGGACTTTGACGGGGTCAGCTCTATGTTCCCCACATTTCTAATTTTTTTTTTTTTTTTAAATTAGGCCCTTTGTTCCCACATTTCTAACTTTTTTTTTTTCAAAATTAGGCCCTATGTTCCCACAGGGTTAGGGTTAGGGTTATATTTTACAACTAAAACACGGCCCAATCAAGACAGCGTTGTGCCCGCCCTAGTGCTTAATATGAAAATTATTGCTCATGAGGGACTTGGGGGAACAAAGGGTCTACATTTGAATAGTTTCTTAGAAACGTGGGAACATAGGGCTGTGGGAACATAGAGCTGTGGGAACATAGAGCTGTGGGAACATAGGGCTGTGGGAACATAGAGCTGTGGGAACATAGAGCTGTGGGAACATAGGGCTGTGGGAACATAGGGCCTAAATTCGAATACATTCTTAGAAACGTGGGAACATAGAGCTTTGGGAACATAGGGCCTAAATGTGAATAATTTCTTAGACACATGGGAACATAGGGCTGTGGGAACATAGAGCTGTGGGAACATAGGGCTGTGGGAACATAGAGCTGTGGGAACATAGGGCTGTGGGAACATAGGACCTACATTTGAATAATTTCTTAGAAATGTGGGAACATAGGGCCCTGGGAACATAGAGCTGTGGGAACATAGAGCTGTGGGAACATAGGGCTGTGGGAACATAGAGCTGTGGGAACATAGACACGCTCCCGACTTTGACACTTGAATTTGCGTTGTTGTACAATCACAAACCAGTTAACAGAGCTATCCTTTGAAGAAACAGCGAGCTGTAGTCTAAAACTGGAGTAAAGTTTCATTGCTTATTGGCAGTGTTGCACTTTAAACATTTTAAACTTCCTCTGATAGAGTTTAGCTCTTTCCCAACAGAGGATTTCAGACAGCTACGAAACAAGAATCGATAGTACATCTTTTGAATAAACAATGAGCTCATTGTCCTGTTAGCTAACTGTCATTTTGCAATCTTGTTAGTCTGGAAAACTATTATGATTTACTAACATTAGGATGTTGCCAGCACACACATATTAGTGATTAGCTCTCCAGCTACAGTAGTTCACCACCAACTGGCCCTGCAGTAGTCTCTATGTGAACAAGCCTCTAGCACCACATATTTTTTGAAGACATGTGGATAAATTTTACTGTTGCACTTTCTGGGGAGCATTTACTGCTTTCAATACTCGTTCTGCTCATCACATTCATTAGAAAGCTCCCAAAACAAACACTGTATCCGGTTTATCGTCTGCAGCCAAAGATTGGAGCAATCTGCAAAAAACACTAAACCTGGACAATGTTATCCCCATGTCGGCTTTCAAGGAATCTATCATGGACACTTACTGATACATGCAGCTGTTTCCCAACCCACTGTTACTCCCTAACCCTCATCTGTCCACTGTTGTTTCACACATATTCTTGCTGCTGCTGTTTTGCTTTTGCCTGTTTGTGTAAAGTTTTATTACGGAAATTACGGCCAAAGCTACAAAAAACTGAAATATCACACTGACATAAGTATTCAGGCCTTCTCTGAGATGTTTCTACACCTTGATTGGAGAACATCTGTGGTAAATTCAATTGTTTTAGACATGATTTGGAAAGGTCTCACAGCTCACAGTGCATATCAGAGCAAAATCCAAGCCATGAGGTGAAAGGAACTGCCTGCAGAGCTCAGAAGCAGGATTGTGTCGTGGCACAGATCTGAGGAAGGCTATTAAACATTTCTGCTGCACTGAAAGTTCCCAAGAGCACAGTGGCCTCCAGAACTATAAAATGTGAAACATTTGGAACAACAAGGACTCTTCCTAGAGCTGAGCAATCAGGGGAGAAGGGTCTTGGTAAGAGACATATACTGTACATAAGAAATGGACGTAACATCCGTGACGTCCCCCATTGGTTTGTGGACTGCTGCTCTGAGGCCAATAGTATCGGATCTGAGAAGCGCCATCTTGAAAATTTCAGGTGCAGAGAATAGGAATAAGAACTTGATGGTCAGTCTGTCTGAGCTCCAGAGATCCTGTGTGGAGATGAGAGAAACTTACAGAAGGACAAACAACCATCACTGCCACACTCCACCGATCTGGGCTTTATGTCAGCGTGGTCAGATTGAAGTCCTCAGTGAAAGACACAGGAAAGCCGGCTTGGAGTTTGCAAGAAAAGCACCTAAATGACTCTCAGACTATAAGAAACAAGATTCTCAGATCTGATGAAACCATGATTTTACTGTTTGGCCTCAATTCTAAGCGTCACATCTGGAATAAACCTGCCCAATACCATCCCAACGGTGATGCATGGTAGTGGTAATGTCATGCTGTGGCAGTGTTTTTCAGGGACAGCGACAGGGTGACTGGTCAGGGTTGAGGGAAAGCTGAACAAAGAAAGTACAGAGATATTCTTAATGAAAACCTGGTTCAGAGCGCTCAGACTGGGCTGAAAGTAAAACTTCCAACAGGGACCATGACCTGAGCACACAGCCAAGACAACACAGGAATCAAACATCTCTGGAGGGACCTGTCCACCAACGGTCCCCATTCAACCTGACAGCCGGAGAGTTTCTGCAGAGAAGAATGGCTGGAAATCCCAGAGCACCCATCAGGTGTGCAAAGCTTGTTGCGTCACACCTAAGAAGACTCAAGGCTGTAATCACTGCCAAACCGAGTAAAAAGTCTGAATACTGATGTCAATGTGATATTTCAGGTTTTCCTTTTTAACCCTCTTGTTGTCCTCGAGTCAAGGAAGGAAGGGAGGAAGGATGGCACGAAGGGAGGGAGGAAGGAAGGATGGAAGGGAGGAAGAAGGAAGGAAAGGAGGGAGGAAGGAAGGGAGGAAAGGAAAGGAAGGAAAGAAGGAAGGAAGGAAGGGAGGAATGAAGGGAGGAAGGAAAGGAGGGAGGAAGGAAGGTAGGAGGGAAGGAAGGAAAGGAGGGAGGGGGGAGGAAGGAAGTGAGGAAGGAAGAAGGAAGGAAAGGAGGAAGGAAGGAGGGAGGGAGGGAGGGAGGGAGGAAAGAAGGGAGGAAGGAAAGGAGGGAGGAAGGGAGGAAGGGAGGAAGGAAGGAAGGAAAGGAGGAACAGTCAAAACAGACGGGGTCAATTTGACCCGGAAGGACGACACGAAGGTTAATACATTTGCAAAATCCTGTTTTTGGCTTTGTCATTATGGGTAATTGGGTTAAAGTTTAAAGGTTTTTAACAGCATGAAACAAGTGAAGAGGGTCTGCATGCTTTCTGAACGCACTGCAGCAGTAAAATATGTCCTCAGTCATGACAGTCTTTTCTCTTCAGCTGTCCTCCAGCGCTGGGCGTTGGCTCTCAGTTGATTAGTTCCAGCTTCTTGTCCAATATTTCTGCTATTACTCAGCAACTAATGAAAGTTCAGGCGAACAACCGGACTCAAAGGATTAATATTTTCCATTAAAATGCACCAGCTTTCATTTCTCACAGTTTTGAAATGTCTACTAATCGTCTTCAGGCAAAATTAAACTAATACTAAGTTTAAAAATTAGAAAAAAATCTGCCTTATATATTAGGGGGGAGTTATTATTAATAGATGTCAGTTCATACTTTTTACAGGCTGTTTTAATAGACAGTACTAAAAAAAGAATAAGTGTTTTTTTTTTCAGTGAACTTCAACTAAGCTTTTTCTCAACTTTTGGTCAGGATTTATACATTTTAAAAACATGTACATAACATTTACACATCTGCCTGTTTTTATCTATCTAGAGATTACTTAACCCTTCTGTTGTCCTCAAGTCAAGGAAGGAAGGGAGGGAGGAAGAAGGACGGAAGGGAGGAAGGAAGGATGGAAGGGAGGAAGAAGGAAGGAAAGTAGGAAGGAAGGGAGGAAGAAGGAAGGAAAGGAGGGAGGAAGGGAAAGAAAGAAGGGAGGAAGGAAAGGAAGGAAGGAAGGATGGAGGAAAGAAGGAAGGAGGGAGGAAGGGAGAAAGGAAAAGAGGAAGGGAGGAAAGAAGGAAGGACAGACGGAAGGAAGAAAGGGGGATGGAGGAAGGAAAGAATGAAGGGAGGAAAGAGAGAGGAAGGAAAGAAAGAGAGAAGGAGGGAGGGAGGAAGGACAGACGGAAGGAAGGAAGGAAGGAAGGGAGGAAAGAAGGAACAGTCAAAACAGACGGGGTCAATTTGACCTGGGAGGACGACACGAAGGTTAAATATGTAAAATAAGTGTGTGCAGTTCAGGATTATTTCCTTCTCAGTAACAGTGGTGAAAGAAATACTCCGATATTTTACCTGAGTAAGAGTAGTAATATAAAAACTCTACTACAGGTCAAATCCATGCACTGAATATTTTGCTGAAGTAAATTTACAGTATTATTAGTTATTATTATTTAGTATTAGAAGGAAAAAACTGGCAAAAAACTGGCAAAATGATTATTATACATTGCTATATCTAATAATTACTGATTCAGTGTTTCAATGTTTGTTTACAGTATAACAAATCATAGTATTTTTAAATGCTCATTATGAATAATTTAATGTTAATCTAAGTACTTAAAAATGACTAAAAGTACATCAGAATTGTACCATAAATACTGTGCTCAAGTTACTTTCCACTATTGCTCAATAGAGCTATTAACAGTTGCCATTTTCATGTTTTATTACCAAAAAAATAAAAAACAGTTCAAAAAATCTAGTGGATGGGAAAGTCATTAGTTGAGTAATCTCTACTAAAGATGACTTGTCCCAAATTAAAAATGATTAAAGACATAACATAAAAAATGGAAAATGTGTGAAACCCCTTTTTTTTAAGCCTTCTTGTCATTATCTGTCTGTCATAGTAGGTGGGGTGAATAAACACTGGAAATCCCCAGACCCTAAATCCGACTGTGCAGGGTGTTTCCATGAGAAAAAGCATGTATGCAGTGTGTGGACAACATCATGTAACTTAGCTGTGCATTATTGACTAGAGCACAGTGTAGTTTCTCCATTCATATACATGCAGTAGTAAGTAACTAGAGAACAACAGACGCAGATGTCCTCTCGCTGCTTTTTTGCCAGTGGAAAGAGGGACATACTCACATAATTGCTCTATTATTTTGCCAGAAAGCTTTTGCAGCTGTGTGGCATTCACTCAGTGGTAAATACTTGTAAATACTGCCCCGGACTTAGTCAATGTCTCCTTCATCTTTTGGATGAAGCTGTGTTTAGACTGGCCTTCTGTACTCCGCTGATTCGACGTGTATCAGAATAGTATTTCTATTTTCAAACTACCCGAAGGGAGGGTTATGGATTAGAGCTGAGCATTTATTAGAGTCCTCACCTGACCCTCCAGGTGGCTGCACAGTAGAGTTATTCAGATGAGGCCCCGAAGCCTCGACAGCAACTTTCCATTATTGCCTTATTGGCGTGCACATTATTCTGAAGCCACTGATACAGAATATCCATTGTTTACTGAGCCGTACAAAGCAGGGAACTGATTATATGGCTTAAAGTCATTATATATCAAACTAAATGTGTGTTGTACATTAGCTCTGTTTGTGTGCATGCATGGACACGTCTCCACTTGTGTGCTTTTGACCTACGAGACAACTCGGGAGTTGTGAGGGTTAATTAAGTCCAACTGTGTGTTGTTATTGAGCTCATTCAGTGAGGGGCCTTTATTCCCCAGCTGGACCTAAACTGCGTCTTTCCTTCTCTGCCTCGCTCTGTCTCTCTCTGGCCTGAACAACAAAGCGATGAGAATTAAACAAATCAAAGTTGTTGTGGAGCTGCAATAGCTTCATTATTGCAACAGCAGGGGTTCAAATCAACTGGCTATTAGCAACATTTTGTATATAATCCAGTTAAAAGTAGCATAAAGTGTAAAAAAAACTTGTTCCAGACTGGACTATTGTGTTGAAAAGACAGATTATACTATGAACTGCAGGAAAAGTTATTACTCAAATACTCTATATATGCCATTGCAGTGCATAAAACATCCTGAAAGTCTACAGTCCACTATAAACCAGCAACCTCTATAAAACAGACCAGAAATTTCTCATTAAATTAGCTTAAAACTCTGTGTATGTCCAAGAAATTCATAGATATTTGCTGCTAGGTGGTTGCTAACATGTCAAAGTTGTAGCTAATAAGTTGCTGTTTGTTACTGAAACTTGGCTAGGTGGTTGTATAGATGTTAATTGGTGGTTTACAGGGTCTTAAGTGGGTCAATGGTAAGTTGCTATGTGTTTCCTACGTGGTTGCTAGGGTGTTCTGAACAGTTGCTAAGGCCAAACAGCATAAAAATCTTCCAGGAGTCTGGCAAACTATCCTATGAACGTTACATTACGATACATTGGTCACTAATATTTGCAAAATAGTAGCAAATGTGTCACTGTTTGTTATTGAAATGTCGCTAGGCGGTTATTCAGGCGATACCAGGTGGTTCATCGTGGGTCGACGTTGAGTGGTCGCTCTGTGGTCGCCGTGGTCCGGCTTTAGTAAGGGGTTGCTAGGATGTTTTAAACAGTTGCTAGGGCGTGTTGTGGAAATGTCTGCATGGCTCACTTAAGAACACACAAAGACACAAGAGAGAGCATTGTACATTGTGTTATTTGTTGAAGCAGTTGTAGACATTGTACAATCCATTACGCAATCCGTAGTAATTATACAGATGTTCACATACAAAAACACAAAAAAACATTACAGTTGTTCAGCCAACCCTTTTTTCTAAATATTGCAAACACAGGAAAATTTGACACCAGGCGCAAAGCTAAAAATAGTCAAGTCCCTAAATGAATACTTCCACAACCTTCTTCCAAACACGTACAGTCATAAGATGATCTCACAGACACCTAACGCTCAGTCAGTGACTTCAACCAAGGACAGCCCTTAGCAAAAAGTAGTATACTTGATGTTCATTTTATTAAGTATGCTTGAGTGTAAGTATAAGTATATCAAGTATACTACGGACCATGTACTTGTAGTCTACTAGAAAGTATACTAATTTAATACCTCTTCGGACTAAATTGGAACATTTTTAAGTTTATAAAGTATACTTTAAGTATACAACAAGTACACTCATCTATATACTACTAGTGTACTAGGTATATACTTCTAGTCCACATTGTAGTTTATTGAAGTATACTTAAAGTATACCACAAGTACACTCTTCTATACACTGCCATTGTACTAGTTATATACTATATGATCTTGAACATATAAGTTTATAACAGGGGTAATACCTCAAAGCAAATGTGTGTAGTGAAAAACATTTTTATTCTGCTAAATTAAATGTAAGCACGAGTCAATGACTTGCCCTTATTCTGTACTTGGATCAAGATATATTAAGTATTAGTACTTTGTGGCAGAAAGAAGTAAAACGTATACTAAAGTACAAGTATAAACTTTAGTATTAAAGTATAAGTGTAAGTCTTAGTATTAATGTACTTAGTCTTAGATTTTTCTTTATACT
Organism: Scomber scombrus; assembly: GCF_963691925.1. Lineage (NCBI taxonomy): Eukaryota > Metazoa > Chordata > Actinopteri > Scombriformes > Scombridae > Scomber > Scomber scombrus. The sequence goes on from NC_084984.1 coordinate 24,338,149, forward strand.
TTTCAGTATAAGCCAAGTATACTTCACTATACTATTCTTAAGTATATAAAATATAGTATATAAAAAATAAAGTAGTATACTGCCTCAGTTTTAGTATAAAATAAGTATACTCGTAGTACACTTGAATAAACTACTTTTTGCTAAGGATTAAAACGATCAATGGATATTACAAGCTTGAAAAAACACGGTCTTGTACCTGACACCAATCAAATGCATCGATGAAACAAGCCAATCAAATCAAATCAAAAACAGTCAATAAAACTTTTTTTTTTTAATAGATTCAGGACTTTTGAGAAAACATCCAACCCTGGACTGTACTTAAAACCTTAATGATGTTTCTTTAACACTTCCTCTCCCTTCATTCACTGCAGACACTGAGGTTTGTGGCTTCGGATGGCAGAAGTTTCAGTCTCACTGCTACAAATACTTCACACACCGTCGGACGTGGGACGCTGCAGAGAGGGAGTGTCGGCTGCACGGCGCTCACCTGGCCAGCATCCTGTCTGAGGAGGAGCAGCTGTTCATTAACCGTAAGTCCACCTTCTGGTTCTGGCTTTTTGAACCACAGCTCGAGCACTAATGGTGACGGCTGAATTGTTGCTGTATATTACTCTCAGTGGTGACAAATCGACCCCGTCTGTTTTGACTGTTCCTTCTTTCCTTCCTTCCATCTGTCTTTCCTCCCTTCCTTCTTTCCTTCCTTCCTTCCGTCTGTCGTTCCTCCCTCCCTCCTTCTCTCTTTCTTTCCTCCCTTCCTTCTTTTCTTCCTCCATCCCCCTTTCATCCTTCCTTCCTTCCTTCCTTCCTCCCTTCCTTCCTTCCTTCTTTCCTCCCTCCCTCCCTCCTTCTCTCTTCCTTCCTTCCTTCCTTCCTTCTTTCCTTCCTCCATTCCTCCCTCCCTTCCTTCCTTCCTCCCTCCCTCCTTCTCTCTTTCTTTACTCCCCCTACCTCCCTTCCTTCCTTCCTTTTTTCTTTTCTCCCACCTACCTGCCTTCCTTTCTTCTTTCCTCCGTCCTTCCTTCCTTTCCTTCCTCCCTTCTTTCTTTCCATTCCTCCCTTCCTTCCTCCCTCTTCCCTCCTTTCCTCCTTCCCTCCTTTCCTTCCTTCTTCCTCCCTTCCATCCTTCCTTCCTCCCTCCCTTCCTTCCTTAACTCGAGGACAACAGGAGGGTTAATGGACCCAAATGTCTTTTAGACCAAAGTCAGAGTGAATCAAGAAAAAGCTAAGCTTGTTTTATGACCCAGTCTGCTCATTAATGTCCTGGTAAACTCATCCAGTAAATCAAGAAGTAATGAAAAATGTCCAAATCATATCTTTCATGGATCAGATCAGATATCTTACAGCATCTTAATGGAAAATTCCTTCTTTTTTGTTTACAACCTCTGTATTATTTGATGGCTTTTATCATCATTCCTGATCATATTTGCTTGTTAACCCTCCTGTTGTCCTCGAGTCAAGGAAGGAAGGGAGGAAGGAAGGAAGGAAAGGAGGGAGGAAAAGAGGAAAGTAAAGAAGGAAGGGAGGAAGGAAAGGAAGGACGGAGGAAAGAAGGAAGGTAGGAGGGAGGGAGGGAGGAAAGAAGGAAGGAGGGAGGAAGGGAGAAAGGAAAAGAGGAAGGGAGGAAGGAAGGAAAGAAGGAAAGAGGAAAGAAGGAAGGGAGGAAGGTAGGGGGGAGGAAAGAAAGAGAGGAGGGAGGGAGGAAGGAGGGAAGGAAAGAAGGTGGGAGGGAGGAAGGAAAGGAAGGAAGGAATGAGGGAAGGAAAGAAAGAGGGAGGGAGGGAGGGAGGAAGGGAGGAAGGAAAGGAAGGAGGGAAGGAAAGGAAGGAGGGAAGGAAAGAAGGCGGGAGGGAGGAAAGGGAGGAAAGAAGGAACAGACAGGGTCAATTTGACCCGGGAGGACGACATGAAGGTTAACTAACTGTACGTACTAATATCGGTTTAACAGAGTCTTAAAACATTAAAATTACAACTGAAAACTGGCAATTGTCTTCTTCATTGTTGAACTTTGACTCACTGTAGTGGTGCAAACACTGCTTGTACCAATGGATTCCAATGTAAAGTCATCAGGTCAAAACTACCAAATAAAAGATAAGGTAGACTTTTAGAAAAATGACATTCTCCAAAAATATGAACTGATAAAGTAAACCCAACCATTAAATATCAATTTGTTTCTAAAGCTGCTCGTCCTGCCTCGCTCTTTGAATAACAGAGAGTTTGGAGAGAAGCCAGTCACATCTGTGCTCTGATCTAATAATGAGTGTTAGCATGATAAAATATAGTTTAAACAAAGACACAGTTTCCAAAGAAAATCAAAGCTTGAGCACTGTGTTTGTAGTTGGTTTATTGGAAAAGCTGCTGACTGATGAAATGGACTCTAACTTGAGCATTTCCTCCTCTTCATCTTCCTGCTCTTTTGTTTGTTCACACTCAGGATTATTCACCATAAACTCATCCGTTACCACACACACACACACCACAAATATGCAAATCAGTCTATCAACACACTAAATCTCCTTTTATCTACAGCCTCTTTTACTGTAAGTGGAAATGAGTCGGTTTTCCTGTGGCATTTATAAATCTCAGCTGTACACTGTGGCTTGTGCCTGCAGGTCTGGGCAGTGATTATCAGTGGATCGGCCTCAACGACAAGATGTTTGAGAGAGACTTCAGATGGACCGACGGCAAGGCGTTGGTAAGACAAACACACAAGTTAATAAATCAGTCTATTGATGATCAGGCGGGGAGTTCCGGTCCTCTGAAATGAGGCCAATGCGGAAGTAACTTAAAACTGCATTCTAACAAAAGGCCACCAGGGGGCGACCGTTTTGGTGTCAAAAGGACGTCCGTCTCTATACAAGTCAATGAAGAATTCACCAACTTCTCACTTGATTTCTAACCTCAGTAAACATTTTCAAAATGTGTTTATGGTCTCAATCGCTAGTTTAAAGCCTTCTTCAATGCAGTATGATGTTCATTTGTGAAATTTTGGCCTCCCTGATTTTATATTTGACGATAAAGCAGGGTATGCATTAGGGCGTGGCTACGTCGTAATTGACAGGTTGATTGGTTCACAGGTTCAGGAGGGCGCCTCATTCCCCTCCTAATGCCCATATAAGTAGAATCCGTGTTTTTATTTTTCCCGGCATGCACCTGAAATTTTCAAGATGGCGCTGCTCAGATCCGATACTATTGGCCTCCGAGCAGCAGTCCACAAACCAATTGGTGACGTCACGGATGTTAAGTCCATTTCTTATATACAGTCTATGGTTGATGTACCATGATAGTCTAATTCTGTGACTCTACAGACATTCATGGTCCTAAAGCACTTAAAGCTGCAGTTGGTAAGTCTTATAAAAGTAACTTTTTGTCATATTTGCCAAGACTGTCACTATGTAAAGACAGCATTACATGAAACTAGTAATCTGTAAAAAAAAAAAAAAAAAAAAACAGTTTCCTTTAGCCCCACCTACTGCTCCTACTGCAAATTGGCAAATTTGGACGAACGATGAAAACAACAGCATACACGGTCGCGTGCCGTCGCCCGCACGTCAGCCTCCTCTGGGGGAGGGACTTTGGAGGCAGAGCAGGAGTGCAGAGTGGGAGGGGGAGGGATCTGAAAGTTGTACTTCTTCAAATTTGACGCTAAGTCCTCTCACTCCTCAAAGTTACCGACTGCAGCTTTAAGATCCATTAAAATTTCATACAAACATTGCAGGTAGAGCTGAAACATTGACTCAATTAATCAACCAGTCACAACATTTTCCAAAAAGTCTCTATATAAAAACTCCACATGGTTCTACAACCTCACAGAGAGGCATTGGGAGGCTATTTTGGATGTTAACAAATATATATATATATATATATATGGATTAAAATCACGTTATCTTGCAAAAATGGTAGTTTCCAGCTTTTTAACCTTCGTGTCGTCCTCCTGGGTCAAATTTACCCCGTCTGTTTTATGTTCCTTCCTTCCTTCCTTCCATCTGTCCTCCCTCCCTCCTTCTCTCTTTTTTTCCTTCCTCTCTCTTTCCTCCCTTCATTCTTTCCTTCCTCCATCCCCCTTTATTCCATCCTTGTGTCCTTCCTCCCTCCTTCTTTCCTTCTCTCTTTCTTTCCTTCCTTCCTTTCCTTCCTCCCTTCTTTCCTCCATCCCTCCTTCTCTTTCTTTCCTCCCCCCTACCTTCCTTCCTCCCTCCTTCCTTCCCTCTTTCCTTCCTCCCTCCTTTCCTTCCTTCTTACTCCCTACCTTGACTCGAGGACAACAGGAGGGTTAAGTTGAAACAAACCAGAAACATGAATCACATCACTTCCTTTGTGCCACATAACTCACCAACAAGCAAAAAGAAAAAGAAAAAGGAAAAGTGTGGACATTCATTTGTCTGAAAACGTTAAGATTACATCATTTGCACCTGAATGCCGTCGTTCATCACCGTTGTCATGATGACGATGATGAAACGGTCACTGTGCGTCTCAGCTGTTGGAAGCATGTGAGCAGCAGCAGCAGTGAAAAACAGGGCGAGATGAGAAGCAGAAAGGGCTGAAATGTGACTCTGCTGTTGTAATGTGTTATCATTCAGAATAAGAGGAGGCACACCCTGACTGGAGCTCATATACAGCAGGCTGCATGTTTCTCTGCAGCTGCACATCGCTCCATACATGTAGTGTTAGAAATCTGTGTCGATTTGAAATAAACTAAAGCAGCTTATTTGTGGATGTTGTCCTGCATACAAGCTGCAGAAAGCAGTTTATTTAGAGCTGTGGTGATTCAGCAGCACCACTCTCTGGTGTGTTTGTGAATTTCACCCATTCACACGTTTTCTCCTTTGGTATTGGTGGTGATTTCATTGCTTGTATGCGTGCATGTATGATTGAGCAATATAAATAGCAGCAGGATATGCTTGTAAAGAAGTAGTGACGCAGCCCAGTCTTTTTAGCTTTTATATGAAATGAGGAGTTAATCAATGAACAGCGAGTTTATGGAGATGTTTATTGGTTTATTGGGTGTTTTCGCAGTGAAAACAGTGATAATGTGTTTTTATTTCTGACAGCAATACGACCACTGGAGGCCGAACCAGCCGGACAGCTTCTTCCAGTCGGGGGAGGACTGCGTGGTGATGATCTGGCACGAGAACGGCCAGTGGAACGACGTGCCATGCAACTATCACCTGACTTTCACCTGCAAGAAGGGAACAGGTGAGAGAGAGAGACGGACGTGCATGGTGTCGTGATGCATTATCGTAAATGTAGGATCCAGAGTCTTTGGAGCTCATACTAGTGTTATTAATACATAATTGACAGGGATTGTTCTGGTGAAATTAAAAACTTGCATAGACTTGTGAAGGAATTCCACCAAAGAAAACAAAAACAAAAAAACAGGATTATAAATATTAGGAAACTAAGTCTGGATATTTGGTCCTCTGCTGCTTCAATCGGTGTTAAATCCTGCAGTTTTATGGAAGTACGATACTAAATGGCAGGAAATCTCTTTAAGGACTCATAATTTTAGTGTTTTTAGTCAGTGATTTTAGCATTTTAACTACAAATTATGTACAGCATACTTCACATCACTGCCAAACATTTTCAAATGTTTTAAGTTTTTAGATTCTTATCTGTGTTTTCCAGGCTGCCCCTTTTTTCTGTTTTCAGTCACTTTAAAAATCAACTTTCAAACTGAAACATTAAACTTCTGCCAGACACTGTTTATCTTTACTATACATAACTTTTTTCTTTTATCCATGCATACTTCTGTGAATGCACTATATGATCAATCATTTCATTAAAGCTGCAATGATTAGTTAACTATTTTGTTAATCCATTAATCAATTAAGTGATTTTGTGAGGATTTGCTGCTTTTCTTTCTCTTGTGTGATAGTGAATTGAATATTTTTGGATTTTGATTTGTTGGTTGGACAAAACAACCAGTTTTATGACCTCACCTTAATAAAATAGATAAAGTTTAATAAAAGCTAGACTAAAAACTAGGTTAAAAAAATAATTATTATATAGTATTAGTCATTCTTTATGTAGAAATACCAAATTTTTGCTTCTTAGATTTTAAGTTTTTGATGTCCAATGTGACGGGAAATCTTTTGGTTTTGGGCTATTACTGGCATTTTATTGACTTATTTTAATATTTATTTGGCAGGGACAGTACACATTAATCAACATTGTAGTTCACAACACAATGTAAATGTGTTTATCTGTAGTTAAAATTTTTAAATAATATTAAAATAAACATTACATTATGAATGATAAACAGCATATCATAGACAGAAAATTGAATAAAGAGAAAACCTTAAATTGATCATTAAAATCAATGAATTATTTGCAGCCCTATAATATCAAGTTAATGTGCTCAAACAAATCAAACTATAAATATAATCCGTTAATGTATTTTATCTATCTCCAGTCTCGTGTGGACAGCCTCCTGTGGTGAAGGATGCTCGGGTCTTTGGAGCAATGCTGCCTCGTTATGAGATCAGCTCTCTGGTTCGTTATCACTGTAAACAGGGTTACATCCAGAGACACGCCCCCACCATTCGTTGCCGCGCCAACGGCCAATGGGATGCGCCAAAAGTCACCTGCATGAGTCGTAAGTCCCGAATTTAACGTAGAAGTTTTTTTTGGTAGTTTGCTGTAGAAATCACGAGACTGTTTTGCTCTGTTTTATTTTATATTAAATAATTATTGTCATTATTTTAAAAGTTTTATCTTCTTTTTCGATTTTATATTGTTTCTTTTGTCTTTTTTAATTTCTTTTTTAAACCTAGTTTTAGTCGAGCTTTTATTAAACTTTTGTTTAGTCTTTTTAATCTATTTTAATTTTTTTTTAAACTTTTACTTTTATTCTCCTTTATTTTTCTTCATTTATTTATCTTGTTTTTTTACATTTTCATCATTCTTATTTTTTCTTGCTTGCATTGGTCTCAATTTGTTTTGTTTTACTCTAGCTTTTAATAAACTTTTTCTCTTATTCTCTCTTATTTTTATTTATTAATTTTTATTATTTATTCAACTTTATTTATTTTTTTACATTTTTATCTTCTTATTTTCTCAGATTTTTTGTTTAAATTTAGTTTACTTTATCTATCTTTTTTTAATTTTTCTTTTTAAATTTTTATCATTCTTATTTTCTCTTGCATGCATTGGTCTCAATGTCTTATCTTTTTAATCTATTTTAACCTAGTTTTTTACTCTTACTTTTAATAAACTTTTTCTCTTCTTTTTAGTTATTTATTTTACTTAAACTAAGTTCGACTCAATTTTTTTGGATTTTTAATCTATTTTAACCTTTTTTTTTTTTAGTCTAATTTTTAATAAACTTTTCTCTTATTATTATTATTATTATTAATTTTACTTTTTTTTTAAACAACATTTTTATGACTAATCTTCTCTTGTGTGCATTGGTCTCAATGTTTTGTTTTTTCTTTGTAATTTATTCCTTTTCTTTATTATCAGTTTGTCAATCAACTGTGAAGCACTTTAAACTACATTAACCTGAATGAAAGCTGCTATATTAATAAAATCTGATTGACTGATTGATCGATAACACTCTCTTTCTCTTTAATTCGTCTCCTCAGCAGCAACTTTCCACAAGTCGTTCTCTTCACGGCGCCGCAGCAGCCAGTACCAGAATGGCCAGCAGCTGCAGCACCGGCACTACAACCAACACCGCCACAGCTGGACCAATCAGAAACACAACCAGCAGCAACAGGAGCAGCAGCAGGGTTACGACGCTCTCAAACAGCTGCTGAGAGAAAAGAGGCAACATGGCGTCCGAACACACAACCAAGATCAGATGAGACACTGAGTCAGTTTATTGGGGTTTTTTTATAAAATGTTTTAAGTATAAATCAGCTTCATGTCAGCAGCCAATCAGCCGGCTGTCCTCGTCAGACCAGAGGCACCGATAGACAGAGTGATGAGTGATGTTTAAACTGTCTATCAATGGCTCGAAGGAGAGGATTCATCACTACTTTAGCTCCACGAATAAATACTAAAAGAATCAGACCAGAAAATCCCTCATGAGGATTTAAATTAACAACAGGAAGACGTCACTGTGTGTTAAACTTCATATTTAAATATTTATCCTTCGTGTCGTCCTCCCGGGTCAAATTGACCCCGTCTGTTTCGACTGTTACTTCTTTCCTTCCTTCCATCTGTCCTTCCTCCCTCTTCCTTTCCTCCTTCCTCCCTTCCTTATTTCCTTCCTTATTTCCTTCCTCACTCATTCTCTCTTTCTTTCCTTCCTCCCTTCCTTCCTCCCTCCTTTCCTTCCTTCTTCCTCCCTTCCTTCCTTGACTCGAGGACAACAGGAGGGTTAAAGCAGCACACCAGTGTTCCCGCGAGACTTTAATCAGTCTGTGTTCCCTTCCTCCAGCTTCATGAGCCGTGCCTTCTGTGAAATCTTATTTAATTAAAAAAAGGAAAATAAGGAACAAACATACTGAGCAGTAAAGTCTCACAAACAAAACACAATAAAATATCACTTAAAAAAAAAAATGTTTTATATATCCATCCAGACCCCTGTTCTTTAATTTCTGTATTTAATCCAGGCTAATATGATATCAGGCTGAAATTAAATTAACTGTTAATGAGTCGGGTTAAAAACACTATAGATGGTATAAATGAACTGTTTTTTTAAATGTTGCTTCTTTTGCAGAGTCACACAAAAACAAAATGGTATTAACTCATTTAACTATAATTTAGCGTTAAAAGTAAGATTTCAGAAGAAGTTGTTGATTATTCTGATATTTTTACACACGATAGAAAAGGCTCATTTATTCATATAGTACATTTTAACAACAAGGCAATTCAAAGTGCTTTACATGAAACATAAAAATGCATCAAGAAAGAATATAAAAGCAACACATGACAAAATAAATACAATTAAAAGTGTTAAATTGGAAATAAAATCAAGAGAATAAAAAGTTATGTTTACGGAAATTTGATAGCAGCGTTCCTTCCATTCAGATGAATGAACGAGCTGCGTTAAGCTGACGGATGTAGCCGAAGTTTTTGGTTATTGTTTAACCTCACAATTTCTTGGTTATTATTTTTATACGATAATTTTCCTCAAAATACGATAACTGTAAGCCTCTGGTACAATACTCTAACATTTCTTATCTGGCAACAGTTGACTGATATCAGAGACTCTGCAGCTCCTCTCGGCTTTACTGAGCTTTGTAGTTGAGTTTCAGGTCATTGTTTAGCTGCCTGGCTGCAACTTTACTGTTTTGGTTTTACTCTCAGCGCTGAAAAAAAAAGCTGTAAACAAAGCAGATAAAGTGTCAGATATTTCCCTCAGGAGTTGGTAGAGAGTAAAAACCATAGACTGTATATAAGAAATGGACGTAACATCCGTGACGTAACCCATTGGTTTGTGGACTGCTGCTCGGAGGCCAATAGTATCGGATCTGAGCAGCGCCATCTTGAACATTGGGCATCAAGAGGAGCATGAGGCGCCCTCCTGAACCTGTGATCCAATCAACCTGTCAATCACGACGTAGCCACGCCCTAATGCATAACCTGCTTTATCGTCAAATATAAAATCAGTGAGGCCAAAATTTCACAAATAAACATCATACTGCTTTGAAGAAGGCTTAAAACTAGCGATTGAGACCATAAACACATTTTGAAAACGTTTACTGAGGTTAGAAATCAAGTGAGAAGTTGGTGAATTCTCCATTGACTTGTATAGAGACGGCAGTCCTTTTGACACCACAACGGTCGCCCCCTGGTGGCCTTTTTATAAAATGCAGTTTTAAGTTACTTCCGCGTTGGCCTCATTTCAGAGGACCAGAACTCAGAAGAAAAATTTTAGCCTGATAACATTTCATTAGCCTGGATTAGATGCAGACCCAACAGTGTTTAGATAATAAGCAATATTACACTTCAAAGAGCATGAATTCATCCCTTTAAATTATTATCATGGAACATTTTCAGTTTGTGCTGTTTGTTATAATGACCCTTTTTTTTTGTACTGGTTTGATTTCCCATGTAGATTTTTGTACAAAATGTTTTAAACAGAGAAAAGGTTGTTTTTTTAAAGGGAGAGGTGAGATTACAGAGCAGCACACAGATTAAAATATGGATTATTATGAATGTGTGGAGAGTGTGCTGCAGCTATTAATCATAGTATATATATATATATAAATATATATATATATATAATATAGATACTATATGAAGCCATATGGAATGAATTTAACTTATTGTATACTTAAACTATGAATGGACTGTGATATTAAATAAAGGTCATTGGAACTGAAGTGATTCTGTTAATGATGACTTCCTCGCTGTTTACAGATTCCGTCGTGTTGTTTCTTGCAGAGAAAACATCTGTTGTTTTTTTTTTTATTATGACTGTTTTCAACACCAAAATACTCCTGATTACTTTAAACATTTTCTGCAACACTGAGTTAAAGCGATGGTTCGGCATAATTTTGACCTAGCTACATATGCACCATGAGGTCTATCTAACCACCCGCTCCGCTTTTTTTTTTCATTTTGTCACAAACTGGTGGAGTTAGAGCTATCAGCCGAATGGCTTAGTACAGGCGCTAACGGACCCACCAGAGTATCGTTGAAATCTTGCGCGATCACTGAAATTCTTTGTGGTCGCGCAAGATCCCTGCACAGATCTCTAGATGTGCTGTGCGGGGATCTCGCGCGACCACACATGATTTCGACGATGTTTACACCTTTAGCAGTAGCAGCAGAGTAAAAGCCATCAGGTAAGTGTTTATTTTAATAAACTCTTGGTGTACTTACAAACTTTCCAATGCATCGATTTATGAGTAAAGACCCTATTTGTACTACTGTAGAAGTTTGATAACAATCCAGGCATTATTAGTGGAGTAATTTCATGAGATACACTGGTGGTTCCGTTAGCGCCTGTACTAAGCCATTCGGCTGATGGCTCTAACTCCAATATTTTGCGACAAAATGAAAAAAAAAAACAGAGCGGGTGGTTAGATAGACCTCATGGTGCATATGACGCTAGGTCGAAATTACGCCCAACCATCGCTTTAAATTTCGGGAGCGTTCTCAGACAGAAGAACAGTAGATGTTTTACTACAGATCTGGAATCTGTTGTTTTTTAAAAATCCAGCAAAAATAAGGGAATGTGAAATGTGAGTGCGTAAAAGGAAACATAGCAAAGATAAGATTTTTTATGCATTTTCGTCATACATTCTTCATACATTCTCCTTTTTTTATATATATATTGTTGTCAGTGTATATGCATTTTATGGCTTTTCTACTCCATGTGAGGTTTTTATGGGGGTTTTACTGTATCTGTGGCACAAGAGCTTTTATGTAATCATCATTGTTTTTCTGTTACTGTGAGCGTCCGTCATCCTGGTGTCATTGTCAGCTGTGTGTGCAATAATAGGAACTATTAAAACACAACATGTCCCGTTTGTGCAGTTTAATTTTGTATCTTTATTTAAAAGAAAAAGCTGCTGTTATATTCTGTGTTTTTATTAGATAAGAGCAAAACCAACAATGTGTCTCAATCTGTCTCTCAGTATTCTCTCTGTGGCTCTCAAACTTAAAGCTCATTGGTTTCTACCAAAGCCCGACCGATATATCAGTCAACCAATGTTATTGTCCGATATTGGTCCGATCTAGGGCTGGTTATCGTTTAACCCTCTTGTTGTCCTCGAGTCAAGGAAGGAAGGGAGGAAGAAGGAAGGAAAAGAGGGAGGAAGGAAGGATGGAAGAAAGGAAGAAGGAAGGAAAAGAAGGGAGCGAGGAAGAAGGAAGGAAGGAAATGAGGGAGGAAGAAAGAAGGAAGGAAAGGAGGGAGGAAGGAAGGGAGGAAGAAGGAAGGAAAAGAGGGAGGAAGGAAGGAAGAAAGGGAGGAATAAGGAGGGAAGGATGGAAGGAAAGGAGAGAGGAAGGAAGAAAGGACGGAGGAAAGAAAGAGAAGGAGGGAGGGAGGGAGAAAGGAAAAGAGGAAGGAAGGAAGGAAGCTAGGGGGGAGGAAAGAAAGAGAGAAGGAGGGAGGGAGGAAAGAAGGAGGGGGGAGGAAGGAAGGACAGAAGGAAGGGAGGAAAGAGAGGAAGGAAAGAAAGAGAGAAGGACGGAGGGAAGAAGGACAGACGGAAGGAAGGGAGGAAAGAAGGAACAGTCAAAACAGATGGGGTCAATTTGACCTGGGAGGATGACACGAAGGTTAAAAACCTTTACTTCATTACCCATCATGTGAATAGAAGCATTAAATTGTATAAAATGCCTCCACTCCTCCACATCTAAATGACTGGATTTTTACACACGTGCATTTTAAAAGTCATCAAATTATTAATATTTATTAAATAGAAAATGTTCAAAATCAGAATGTGGGTCACAGACACGTTTCGATACTTCTTGGTATTAATTTATATCAGTCGATGCCTTAAAGGTATTAAGTACGGATACCCCGCCTTAGATATATATGGTATCATTCATTATGCCGTCTGACCTGCTGATATTTTCTTGAAGCTATACAGGCTGCATTTTATGTATATTTAAAACTCTTCCGTAGTTCAAGTTTAATATATTATACTTATACGTGTAAAGTGAATTCAGACATTTTCTTCTAAACACATTAAATAGGTCATAAATGTATTTCTAAAAAAGGTGTAAAAAGCATTTCAACCATTTAGATTTGAATTGTGGAGCTAGTCTTCACAAACTGTGTTTCAAGATTTCTATGTTCAGGATTTAATGGGCGGGTCTGTAAATCACTGCCGCGTTACGTAACGCTTATGCTGTTTAGCATAAACCCACCCCTGCTGCTGTAGAGGTATAAATACAATCAATGCACACTACTACTACTACAGTCTACAGGTAGCCAGTTAGCTGAGTTAGCCGCCGAGCTAGCAGCAGAAAGCTCTCAGAAGTAGCTCCATGTTTCTGGTAGAGATGGTGACTTTGATTGACAGGTGACACTCGGTAGGGGGCGGGGTTTCAGCGAACTCAGCGGCCACTCCCACAGCGATTGGGAGAAGAGAAAGAGGTTGATTTTTGCACAACTTTGAAGCCTAATTTCATATATTTGGCGATTTTTTTAATCTTTCAAATTTGGCAGGGTGGTTACCAACACACTTTTCTGTGGTATGTCAAACTCAGAACACATATTTATTCTTACTTTACACAGACTTTAAACTGTAAAACATCCTGCCTCCATTCTCTGTCACAAGTGTTTGGTAACCACATTTGAAAAAAAATGTGTTTATGTTAATATTCTGTATATATTAGATTATCGCCCAATATGTAAATATCATCATATTTTTTGCTCCTAATATTATTATCGGCATCAGCCCCAAAATTCCAGTATCGGTCAGGCCATACTTCCTACTGAAGACATACATTTTTAAAGCTGCATTAATACATTTTTTTTTATTAAAAAAGATCAAATGACAACGTTATGGGTGTTACTTGTGGTGAGAAACATGCAGAGAATTATCACCCAAAATGATCATCTCAGTTTTACAGAGCGTTTTAGCATCTCGTTAGGTTGTTTAGTTTTTCCAACATGCTCTCATCAGCTGTTTTCACAGGTAAAACTGACCATGGCCCATCTTGCAGGACATTAAAACATACATATTAAAGTCTCCCTCCTCTAAAAAAAAAACCCTCCTTGTTCCTAAAGTTGGACGTTTGAGCTTGTCTGTGCAGAAAGATTTATGTGCAGAGTTTCTTTTCACATTGATCTGCTGAAGGAAGAAAGTCGTGGTCCAGTATTCATGTTGTGTTCAGCAGGAAAAATTCAAGAATATCAGCAATATTTAGGATTTTCTTCAAATAGAAGCACTTTTTTTTGGCCTTATGAACTTACAACAAAACAACTCAAATCACATTTATCATAGTCTCATAAGTTTATCTAATTTGTCTAGTTTTAAGGTCCAAGAGAGGACACGCTGCCATCACAAGACATTTTGTCTGACCCTTAATGAACAAATGTAATTTCCAACACATCTAAATATATGAATACATTTACAGATATATATCTATATATATGTACAAAAGGCCTCAGCTGGGTGTGTACTCTGTTGTTTGCTGATGACAACTTGCTATACCTTCATTATCAGCTTAGCATCAACATCCTGATGTCTGCTGCAGTCACAACAGTAGATGGAAACTGCACAGACAGAAAGATCTACACTTAACTATGAGATATTCTAGGTTTGCAGAGCAGTGCTTCTCCATCATGGCATTGTTCTTTATTGAGTATTGATGAAGGAACATGTCACCAAGTGCAGCGGTGTGACTTTATTGATGTGTTTTTAATGTTTTTTGGACAATAATGGAGATGTGTGGCACAGAGTAATAAGATATATCAGGCTTTTGATACACACACAATACTCGTAGATCAATTCAGTGTTTCGTCTCATACTCGGAATAAAAAATACAGACTATCACATAATTTATTATGCAGCCATCATCCAATTAAATTGTAAGCAGATGGCATGAACTCTGAGTTTGAGTAAATATGTAGAATGTACTGAAAAGTAAAAACTTGCAGCTTCCATGTAGTTTTTCACTTTTGAATGAAAAAATGACAACAATAAGTGTATTTTTTAGTAAATGACAGCTAATAAAAAAGGTGCCAAAACACTTGTGGCAGCCTTCAAACAAACAATATCCGAGAACACGCCACCAACATGTCGACGCTCGGTTCCTAAAACAGTGCCGTGCTTTTGCTGCCTTGCAGTTACAAAATCAACTGAAAGCAGCTCCATGAATGGTCTTGGTGTTTCTGTCAAGAAAAACATTTGTGTCAGAGCAGAGGCGACCCCTCCCTTTGGAAACACGGTGAGCACATTACTGCATTACTCAGGAACTACCTGGCAAACCTCTCTGCAAACAGCCTCCTTAAAAAAAAAAAGTCAATTACAGAGCCCGGCTCCGGCCGACGTGAACTTTGCTGACTTATGATATTTTTCTTTCTCAAACTGCAGTGTGATTGCTCATAAGTTGTCGTGATGTATTTCAGATAAAAGCTGAAGTCAGTGGCGCCTGTGGGAAAAGAGACGGAGGCAGAGTCATGGCTTAGGTACTGTTTTTATTGTCCTTTTGTCTTTGGGTCCCTAAAGTTTTCCTTGTATGCTGCAGTTATTAACAAGGCTCCTGATGAAGACAGTTAGTCAGACAATACACAAAAGAAAAGGCAATATATCATTTGTTTTGTTTCTTTTAAAACCTTTACATGGATAGTTTGACATTTTGGGGAATATTGGGAGATACTTATTCACTTCCTTGCTGAGAGTTTGATGAAAAGATTGATATCACTCTCACACCTGCATGAAATTAGCTTAGCTTAGATTAGCACACATTCAGATCACAGAAAAAAGCTGATTAACTATTTAAAAACACTCCATACAAAATATTCCGTTCACTAAATGACGAGTATGATTTTAAACGCGTTTCCCCAAGTTGTGCTTCTGTTTCCGAATCAAAACTAAGAACACGAGGAACGAGTTAAAAGTCTTTTTTATTGTGCAATGAACAGAATATTTTCATCCTGATGGCTAAATGAGTCTGAAGATTTTGGATATTCTTTCAGAACAACGGGAGGAACTGTTTTTAGAAGACTTAGTGGGTTTTAAATACATTAGTTAATTATCTTCATTCCTTTTACCTCTGTGACCCGAATGTATGCTAATACATGTCAGGCACAAAATGGGGCTAGGCTTAGCTTAGCATTAAGGCTAGAAGCAGGGGGGGACATAAATAGTCTGGCTCTATCCAAAGTACAAAAACAAAAAAACACCCACCAGCACCTCTTAATTTTACTCATCAAGATGACAAGTTGTGGGTTTACTGAGAGTTACATTGCACTTCCCAAAAATGTCAAACTATTCCTTTAACAAACTGACACTTAACATTGTTTGTAATTCGTTAACAATAACTGAAAATAATACAAGTTAAGAGGAACAAATCTCTTCAGTGCTGTGTTCATTTCACAGCTGTTTTGTCAAACCAGAATTGAACTGAAAGCTATTTCCACCAGTCTGTTCTTAAGTGATAAGTGTAGCAGGGCTCATTGGCTTGTCAAAGGTGGAGCCAAGTAAAACTAACCCTACCTCAGCCCGAGTGGATGACCTAAACCAGTGTCTGCGGGCCAGCTGGGACTGTGCTTAGTGAGCTTACACTTGATCAATGTGCACCGTTTACTGGATGATACCCTTACATGGAAGAAGCCCTTAGTGCTTCCATGCAGGAATTACTGGTATTTTGGATGTATTGTATTTCTGTCTCATTCAGCAGGCTGGTGCAGGCTGGCCGACCGCCTGCTGCGTCTGCACTCAGTTCGGCTGGTGCAGAGCTGAGTCCTGCAAAACTCAAGATAGCGATCAGTTAGCCAGTCGTTGCCAGGAAGACCAGCTCACACAGAATCCGGCTTCATCCCAACTGTGACCTCAGCTCTCCGTACATCACTCGCAACACTTTCTGCACATAAACCTCAGGAGAAAAGTCAAAAGGTTATTTTGTATTATTCCTGCAGTCAGGTAGAATATTAAAATGTTTTTTTTTTGGTGATCTCACAGGTGTTTACAGTCTGCATAGAAGGATTGAATGTTGTCGTTCTTTTACTGTGGTCAAGTTTTAGTCACATTTTGATTATTGTTGGTTTAACACAAACATCAAAATGAGACTAAAATGTCTTTTCTGTCACAAGTTAAACTTCAGTGTAATTGTAGCATTTTCAAACTAGAGCTGTTGCCATCTTTCATGTGTAGTTACCATGGTTACAGGTGTTGGCAGAAAGGGCATTGTGTACCTGTTTATAGCACCCATGAGTAACTCCACTGGAATACAGCTATCTAAAACTCTGGCTATTTGAACCATGGCTGCATTAGATGTATTAGTATTAGGACGTAAGAACTAGATACCACATGGCGCCCATTTACTTTGAATGGTAATTGCTTGCCAAGGCAATAAACCAAAACAGTTTAAAACCAGATTTCTTTTGTTGCAATAAATTGGCAGCAAGACTGAATATCAGCACCATATCAGCTCTTTTAATACATCCATGGTTTATACCCAGACGCCCACGTGTTTATCTTTACGCCAGCAGTCAAAACGTCACATAACGTTAACGCAAAACAATTCCTTTAGCAAAACATCAAGCGGAAGATTTAGATGTTTGACCGCTGACGTTAATCCTGCAATCATTCACGCTGATAACTTATAAACATGAGTGATAGCGAACGGAAAGTAACAGAAATGTTAGATCCACAGTTGTTACTGTTAGCTTACTGTAGATGCATTTAGTTCATATAGCTTTGTTATTGCTAACGTAACCTATTTATGAATATTATACTCTATTTCTGCTGGGGCTGGGTATCAGTACCCGATACCTTTAAGGTACCGACCAAAAAATAAATCGATACCAAGAAGTATTGAAATGTCTCCCATCGATCGATACCTGCAATCAATCCTTTTTACACCCAGAATTAGAAAATATGACTATTTGTATGGACTTGCTCAGATCATATTAATAATTTGAAGACTTCGGAAATGCATTTGTGTAAGAATCAAGTCATTTAGATGTGGAGATGTGTTGAATATTCATATGATGGGTAGCTAATGAAGTACTTAGTTGGTATAAGTATCACTTTAAAGGATTGGTACTGTTATTGTCATTATTTAAACAATACCCAACCTAATTTCTGCTGAGTCTGTTCTGCTAGATACCACTAAATATTTCACACTGATCCTTTAAATTCCAAAATGTCCACCCACTGCTTTGGCCACTACTGCTGCTGCCAGCTCAGCCAGCAGAGAGGAAAAGCAGAGTGGAGCAAAAAAGCCTGTGAAGGAGGGCTGAGGTCACAGATGGGGCTATTCCTGGCTCTAATCATTCTCTATAAGAAACTATTTGTATCAAAAATAGCAGTTTATCAAGGCGCTAGATAGATAGTGTGTGTGTGTGTGTGTGTGTGTGTGTGTGTGTGTGTGTGTGTGTGTGTGTGTGTGTGTGTGTGTGTGTGTGGATCTACACTGTGTGCCTGTAGAAGCTAAGTCATGCTCTGGAGTCTAAGTTCAAGCCAAACAGAGATGCAGCCACAAGGTCTAATTAGCTGTAAAACTGCAGGGTAACAACACTCTCCAGCACAGAACTGCATTTATTGATGCCAAGCATTTTTTTCTACTGCTGCATAGGCTGAACTACTGTTTGCCTCCTCTTGGCATCTTCTATATGTTCAGTGCAAAATTTCACATCTTTTTATTTTATTATTTTTAGGCTTGTGGAGTTCTTGTTCTATGTTTTATGTAAACCAAAGAGACTTGGATAGACAGTTTGGCCAAAAAGACAAAAAATAATAAATCGTAAATATTACTATATATCAAAAAATAGTCATTAACAGATTTCTAGATAATCACATTCTACGTACTTAGAAAACATAAACAATGCTAATAGTTGGATTTTTCCTATTTCTTACTCATTTTGGTGATGAGACTGACACATTGGTATAAAAACGTAAAATACTGGACGGTATGATGAAAGTACAAACTACCAGTCGTAGCACCTTTTTAAATTTTGGACAGCAAAGATCGGTTAAGTATCACAGGTCAAATCTAATCTAATCTTCCTTTCCGTGTGTTTTCGGCGGTGTTTTCATGGC
The DNA here is from genome assembly GCF_963691925.1 of Scomber scombrus. Taxonomy (NCBI): domain Eukaryota; kingdom Metazoa; phylum Chordata; class Actinopteri; order Scombriformes; family Scombridae; genus Scomber; species Scomber scombrus. Next base: position 24,356,769 of record NC_084984.1, read on the forward strand.
TTCGTTGTTGTTCAAGGTCCTGAACAAAAAACTAGATAAGTGCCCAAAAAGTATCAGTCCAACCACAAAACGTTTAAGCTGTTTAAACTCTCAGTTCAGATGTGTTGTTCCTTGTTTCATGCCCAGTTCGTTCTTGATTGACCGTATTGTTGTGGCTGTGTGATATCTTCCAACCCTCAACCCCCCATCACAATAATCCCCCTCCCCACCAACCCCCCCAAAGGCATTGATTAAATAATATGAACCTTAAATATGTGTAAACTATCCCTTGTAGAATATCAGGTCCCAGATTACAAAGCAACAACATGACTCTGTCTTAATGTTTCCATGAAATTAAGCATCACAGTTTGAATGTGTTTCTTCATACCTCCTCTGTCTCTTTTTCATTCCACTAGTGTGTGTGTGTGTGTGCATGCTAATGTGTGTGTGTGTGTGTGTGTGTCTGCAGGTTGTCAGTATGTGTGTTTGCAGCTCAGTTGTTTCCCTTGAAGCAGTAAACTCCGTACAGCTTGTGCTTTTTGTCGGGGAAGCCGCTGAACCTGACGGCAGCTTCTGTCGGACTGCAGCGTCGGCGGGGGTTGGAGATGGGATAACGGACGCTGCCGTCGGCCAACCAGCCGGCGTCGCAGCGGTCGAAGCCCAGCAGCTTCCAGGCGGCGTACATCTGGCCAACCTTGGCGATCTGAGCGCCGTCTTTTTGACAAGCTCTGACCGCCTCGTCGTAGGTCAACTTGGAGGGGTGGATCAGGTAGTAGAACCGACCTGGGAAGACAGAAGAAAGGACGATAAGCACAAAAACACATGAAGGTAAAAACTTCAAAACAGTTATGTGTATGTAGACATAACTGGAATTCCTGACTTGATAGTGGTGCTAAAGGAAAGATGAAGGATTATAACCAAAATTAGGTTTCATTCTTTGGAAACAATCAATATCCACAGAAAAATTAATTCATATCAGGTCAACAGACATTTTGACTCCATAATCCTGCTGTCAGATTTAGCTGTTTTTTGTTGAAATTCATATTGCTGTCCTTTACCGACATTTAAATACTTCTTGCTTGCAAACTGCAATTTAAAGAGTCATATGAAACATCTTATAAATATATCTTGATGTGTTTTGTAAAATAGTGAAAGTGAAAAATGTAAAATAAAAGAATGAAGAATGTTTTGAGCGCCCCATAGCTGAGTGGTTATAGTGCATCCCATGTACCCACAACGTCCCTGGTTCGAGTCTGGCAAAGAACTTTTGTTACATGTCATACCCATCTCTCTCTCCCTTTGTTTCCTATTGGCCTGACTGCCCATTAATAAAGGCAAAATAAAATTATATTTTTTGTGTACTTCGTTGTGTTACAATTTTCCAGTCACAAGTGAAAATTCAATGATCTTCACTTTCCTTTTACTTTACTGTACCTTTTACTTTCCATTTGTACTGCATTTTCAAATCTCTGGAAATCTCTGCATGCACATAAAACAATGCTGTTGGTGAAAATACAGTCCGGAAGTCTGGAAACCTAAAGCTTTCTCTTGCTGTTCTAAACTAGTTGTTGTTTATGGCCTGATCCATCAGTCTGCTGGTTTTTATTGGACTGTTGTCTTTAGGAGGAACCTTAAATAAAATTTTAGACACACACACACAGGTATAATGTCCTCACCTTTGTAGTGGGAGGTGAAGCAGAACACGTCGTACTGGTTCTTATCTTTGTCTCTCACGCCGTAGTTTCGGATGCCCGGCACTGTGTTCTTGCCTCCGCAGGGTTCTCTGGGGGTGGTGATGGGATACTGGACCGAGCCGTCATTCAGCCAGCCGGCATTGCACCAGTCAAATCCTCCTCGCCAGGCGTCGTACAGCTGGTCGAAGGACGCTACGATGGCGTCCTGAGAACGACACGCCCGTTCGGCGTCGTAGAAATTGAGGTTGTAGCGACCCAGACGTGGGAAGTATGGGAAGAGAACACCTACATGTAGAAAAAGAGAGCAGAATAGGAGTTAACATGTGTCCCATTTAGAAATTTACTTAGCTGACTAATAAACATTAGCATATCCTCTGTGTTACACTTCAAGAATAGAAATGTACAATTGATATTTTATCCACACACAATAAACAGTGGGCCGCTTCATGACCTCAAAGTACTGTTACTGACACAAATCTTTAAAGCTTTAAACATTTTCTTGTACAATATTGCTATTAAATCCAATAAAGAATAAATAAATGCCACCTAAACGCTCTAAATTGTATCTACACTACATGCCTGTTATACCGGATAAAACGATGAGTATCTAATGAAGTACTAAATTGGTATCAGTATCACTTTAAGGGGACTTGATTTGGTACTGGTATCGTAATTTTTTAAACAACACCTAGCCCTAATGAACTTATGCTTGATAAAACTGTGCCACCTAAAAAAAAAACTGACTGCAAGACACCCCTGGACTCATCCTCTGAGGTTGGTATCCTGGTGTTTAACTGAATCAGTGAAAGTAAAACCAGGTCTCACTGTGCAAACACAGCTGCTCCCCTGTCCCAGTCTGCTGCCAGTGTGTTTGACTTCAGGCAGTAATGGCTGATGTCTCCGGCTGCTTTCAAACATTAGAAGCTGCTCTGACACCGGTGTACACGATGTTAAGAGAACACACTCGTCCTGACTTTCCCCCGAGCAGTCTCTTGTCACGTTGCTAATTTTAGTCTGAATGCGGCCTGTTTAAATTTCCGGTACAGTTTAACAGTCTTTTTATTTTTAGACATTACAGCCACACATTCTCATTCTTTGACATTTTTAAGAGACATTACACTAAAATATCGCACCTTCCAGGTCAAGTGCCACCACCGTCGTTCCATCTTCCAGCCCGTCGATGACTTCACATTTATATTTCCCATAATCCTCCAGGGTGATATCTGTGATGACCAGAGATGCGTCCATCGGAGAGGATCCTTGTAGGTGGACTCGTCCGTGAAAACTGCCGTAACTCCTTTTGTGATAATCCATGGCGACAAAAACATCCACCTAAAGCACGATGGAGAGAGGTCAAGATGCTATCAAAATGTCCTGGAAGATTTAATATGTCGACAAAGACATTCACATATATAAAAAATGATTGAAGTTTCTTTGGTTTACTAAACTTTGTATGAAGTTAATTGATAAATAAAAAAATAATTCATTGTTGAAAGCATCCTGACTTTACTTTTAGTGCCTAAACATGTGCAGCATCCCTTTAATTCTGCGACATATCGATACTTGGAGATGCATCAATAAGTCATCACAGATCCTCAGTAATGTGTAATATAGAGTAAAACCTCTTTCAGGTAGTCTGAGGTCAGCTTGGTCCACTTGATCCTCATCTTACGATTGGGTGCCAGCGTTTGGTCCCTTTGAATCTTGCACGGTAAAGTCGCGTTTCCTCCTCGCCTCGACACCACTTTCGATTGTTCTGCCATCACTGAGAGTTGAGGGCCGTTCTCTGCAACAGACACAACATTACACACAAAATAACGCAAAAAAATTACTGTATTACTTTTAAATAATCTACTTCTTGCTTCTTTCTTGGCCCACAGACTTTACATTGTGAAGACGTCACAGATAGTTAAATCGCTTGTCTGAGCTTGAGGAAAGTTTTACAAATATAAAACCACCATGGATCAAAGATTCATAACATAAAGAGTCATAATTGAGCTTGTTGTTGAGCAGTTCGAGGTCTCCTGTCACGGCCACTGATTGGTCAGCGAGTCACTGGAAGAGTCATGAGCCGTCCCACACGAGAATCAAACCCGGCATTTTTAAATACCGTCAACAGTGTTACAGCGATTCGGCTCAATTTTCTTGCTTTGTGTGTGACAGAAAGCCACATACAGCAGCAATTACAACATCGCCTCCATGTCCTCCATTGTTTATGTGTTTGTGTCGCGTATAAAACAAAGTCGCAGCCGTGCTATGACGACCCCGCCCACGTTGAGGAGGTACTATAGTAATGGAAAAGGTTCCTGGTACCAAACCGAGTCGGGTGGAGTCAAGTCGTATTAGAACTGTATAGTGGAAAAGCGCCATTAGAGATGTCTCTTTTACAGTTGGCTGTTTGGGCTGCAGGGGGATTCTTTTAGCTGCAATACTGCGAGTGGCCGCTGGGGGGAAAATTGGCTGCAAGGCTAAATGGCAGCACTGTATCCTGTTCTTGTAATAGATCCAGGAGTGTAGCCAATGTGTTAGTATTAGCCTGGTGAGCTAACGATCAGTAATGGATGAAGTGAAAACATGCAAAGAGGGAGCTTTTTAAAATCCCCAGTGATTCGAGGAAGGCTGCTTCATTGTAAAAAAAAAAAACACAAAAACATCACAGCTGAAATGAATAGTCAATAAAGTAAATTGTCAGAAAAATTATTGGCAACTATTTTGATAGATGATTAATCATTTTTCAAGCAAATATAATGCTTCACAGTTACAGGTTCCAGCATATCAGACTTACAGTATATACAGCTTCTCTTTATCACAGTTAACTGAATATTTTTGGATTGTGAACTTTCGATCAGGCGAAAGTGAAGAGGTCACCTGGGTCGCTGAGAAGTTGTCATGGGTATTTGACCTTTTTTGGACATTTTATACACCAAATGTTTAATCGATTAATCAAAAAAATAATTGCAACATGAAGTCAATAATAAAAAAATTACAGTTAGATGCAGCCCCGTAGGAAACATTAAGACCTTGTAAAAACCTCCAACCTTCCTCCACAACTCTTAAAATCATAGTTTTGTGCCTGTACAAAGATTATAAATCTTGTTTCCTGTTCTGGATTATAAATATCTGGACTGTTGACTGTTGAAGTGCAGCAGGGGAAGCCGTTCATCTGGACCATATTCTACTAACCAGACAGATTGTTTATTACTTTGAGAGGCTGCAGTGTTCATGATGGTTGACTGTAGTGTGTGTACTGCCACTAAACCTAAAGTTATAACGCTTTATGTTTGGAGCTGTGTCTTATTCTGTATTGGCTGTTGTTAGATAATTAGTTTTTTGGACGTGAGAAAGCCTTTTATATACAAGGTAATCAACCTTGTCTATAAGGAAGAAATACAAACATACAGCTTTGAGTCGGGTCTGAAAGGCGTGGGTTTGGGCCTGGTTCTGGTCTTGAATAAACACCCAAAATACTAAACAATCCCTATAACATCAGGTGGATCTCAGCTAATTATCTTGGATCTGTGTGTTCTCTGCTTGTCAAGGTGAACTGAATCGATAATGATTATCTCCACTGGAACTATTAAATAATGTCCTATTGCCTGTCAGCCTGCCAGCAGAACATCTTGAGCTTAACCCTCCTGTTGTCCTCAAGCCAAGGAAGGAAGGGAGGAAGAAGGAAGGAAGGAAGGAAGGATGGAAGGGAGGAAGAAGGAAGGAAAGGAGGGAGGAAGGATGGATGGAAGGAAAGGAAGAAAGGGAGGGAGGAAGGAAGGAAGAAGGAAGGAAAGGAGGGAGGAAGAAGGAAGGGAGGAAAGAAGGAAGGAGAGAGGGAGGGAGGGAGAAAGGAAAAGAGGAAGGGAGGAAGGAAGGAAAGAAGGACAGAGGAAAGAAGGAAGGTAATGGGGAAGAAAGACAGAAGGAAGGAGGAAGGAAGGAAGGAGGGATGTAAAGAAGGAGGCAGGGAGGGAGGAAGGACAGAAGGAAGGGAGGAAAGAAAGAGAGAAGGAGGGAGGGAGGAAGGACAGACGGAAGGAAGGGAGGAAAGAAAGAGAGAAGGAGGGAGGGAGGAAAGAAAGAGAGAAGGAAGGAGGGAGGGAGGAAGGACAGACGGAAGGAAGGAAGGGAGGAAAGAAAGAGAGAAGGAGGGAGGGAGGAAGGACAGACTGGAGGAAAGAAGGAACAGACCAAAACAGACGGGGTCAATTTGACCCGGGAGGACGACACGAAGCTTAAATGAGAATATAAATAGTGTGCGTGAGAGCATTTGTATGTGCATGGGACTGTGTCGATAGTTATTCTTCTTTCAGTCAAACCTGCTGCGTCCTGTTCAACCTCCATCAGTAACAGTTTTTTCAGACTCGCTGCCTCCTCCCACTCTGTCAGACCACCGCAGCATTTCTGCTGCATAAGCATGTGAGCTTATCAGTTCACCTTACCAACCTGCCGATGGCACATTGATCCTGCTGTATGTAAGTGTGCCATTAGAGGGAGAGCGAGCTTTTCCTTTAGACTGCATCCCAAGCCGACTCCCTGAATCATCACACCGCTGTCTGTCACTAACAATCTGCAGCATCCAGCCGATCATTCAAATGTAATGTGGCGATGTGTCTTCTGTTCATAGTTTTCTCACTTGAGTTTAAGGTTTACTGTCACTGAAGCTCTGATAGTTAGTTAGTTAGTTAGTAAGTTAGTTAGTTAGTTAGTTAGTTAGTTAGTTAGTTAGTTAGTTAGTTAGTTAGTTAGTTAGTTAGTTAGTTAGTTTGCTGTTTTGGTTCGTAGTTAGTCATTGGTTTTAGGTAAATAGTTAGCTATTACTGTTTGTGAGTTATTAGTTACTTTTGAGTTATTATGTAGAAGTTAGTTAGTTAGTTAGTTAGTTAGTTAGTAATTGGTAAGTAATTAGTTACTTTGTTAGCATTAGTTAGTTTGTCGTTTTGGTTCGTAGTTAGTCATTGGTTTTAGGTTAATATAATAGATATTACTGTTTGTGAGTAATTAGTTACTTTTTAGTTATTATGTAGATGTTAGTTAGTTAGTGTTTAGTCAGTCAGTTAGTTAGTAAGTAATTGGTTAGTTAGTTAGTTAGTTAGTTGGCTATTAGTTTATGATTTGATAGTCATTAGTGTTTAGTTGATAGTTGCTATTAGTTCTGTAGTTAAATTAAATAGTTATAATTGGAGGGTTAGTTACTTTTTAGTTTGTTAACATTAGTAAGTTTGCTATTTTAGTTAGTATTTTTTTAGTTTTAACTCATTTTTGACAAGTAGTTATCTATTAGTTATGTAGTTATAATTAATGATTGGTCAGCTTATCAATTAGTTGGCTATTTTTAGTTAGCAGTTAATCTTTTGATTTTAGTTAATAGTTTATTTTAGTTATAATGTGGAAGTTAGTTGTGTAGTTAATAATTGGTTTAATAGTTAGTCATTAGTTTTAAGTTTTTTTATTATTTTATTATTATTAAGTATTTATATAAGTCGTTTTTATTGTACGAAACAAAATGTTGTGTGGTTTTTGGTAAAAAAAAAATGACATGAATCAAAATGAAAATTCCTGTATCACAGAGACACAAGTGGTAAAATATCATCTCCACCTCTCAACTCAATTATATACGACACAATTACCTTTTAAAATTGCGAGTGGTTCTTTATCATTTTAATATACTGTCATTTATTTTCTGTTTATACATAGTTGATGCCTAATACATTAATAAACACTTATATCTGCTTATAGCTACATAAACAAACATATATTGTGTTATAAACCATTTATTAACAACTAATATACTGATTATAAATGTTAAATAGGTGATCTTGCTTCTTGCAGGTATCAGTTGTGTTTTTCTTACATTTTTTAAGACTTGACATGTACAAACTTTTCATCTGTGAGTGCTGATAGCCACATGAGATAACTCTCGCTGTCTTCCCGAGCAAATGTTCCCCCCACATAGCAGCCTTATCACCAAGATAAACTGAGGAAACTAATGACACTGCAGAGTGAGTGTCGTGAACGAAACACAGCAAAAGACACAGGAAAAGGTCTCGCGTGATTCGGCACTAAAACAGAAAATCAAGCCTGTGTACTCACCTACGACATAGATGGTTCTGGAGTGCTCCAGTTCAGGATACAGGGTGTCTAAGTTGTCTGCTACACCGAGCGAGATCAAAGCACAGATCAGCACAGGAATCATCTTCACTCACCAAAGTGGGGGTCCGATCACTGCAGAGACAGAGAGACGAGGTGGGGGGTTATGTACAGAAAGATGATCCTTTAAGAGTAGTTCAATCACATCGGTGCAAGTTCATATTATTACAGGCATGTTCACTATATGCATGCTCAGTTAAATTGGATAGTGTTTCTATCTGCAATGCTGTTTCTCCCCCCTGAGTAGCTCTGTCTCTACTGTGTGAGTGCAGAACAGTCTGCATCCTCATGAATGGACATCTGCACACACACACACACACACACACACACACACACACACACACACACACACACACACACACACACACACACACACACAGACAGTTTAAAAATCAAAAGTTGTAACACAAATACAAGGAAACTCATCACAGAATCAGCACATAGCATTACTGTCCTCTGTGCACATACAGGACGTCCCATGAGAAGCTACATGCTACAGAGGACTACACATGGTACAGCTGCAACACTGACACATGCAAGCACGCGCACAGCATGAGAGTAAACACACATAAATATATACATACATACTGTGCAGTAAATAGTCTGTGTCATCCAACAGAGCGAGAAGGCAGCATGTCCCGATGACACTGACAGTCCACAACTTGAGGGGGGAGGACTGTGGCACAGTGCAGCGTCACCCCTCCACCCCCCACCGCATGCTTCATTCACACACACATGCACACATACACACACCTCGATGCAGCACATCTACACATTCTGATCCCCAAAAAACACAGGGATTCACCATTTCACCTCCACTTTATGGACCACTGCTTTTTATGGAAGTCCAGAGATGCCAATATTTTTTTTTTTTAAAGAAAAAAAATTATAATTATATTATGATAAAATTTAGATTTACATTTCAGTATGTAAAACTGAAAATGGACACTCAATAACTAATTAAAAATCTAAATAATCAAACTCTAATTTCCATGCTGGGTTGCTGGATTGTATTTCTGGCAGCTGGAATCAGGTGAACAGAGCTGCCAGCTGGCAGGAGACCATGAACCCAGTTTCCAAATAAAGCTCAAAACAAGAAAAAACCCTTATGCTTGTTCCATATACCCCCTTCTGTGTAGAAGTACGATGAAACACATGTGAAACTGGTAAAAAAAAATCATGTATATCTAGATTATATTATGCTTATGATTAATTTAAAGTATCCAAAATGTTTAAAAAAACAAAAAAACAAATCTAAAACATACTTGTCTTTAAATTAGAGGCATGAACAGTTGTAGTAAGGAAATGAAAACATGTAAAACAATAAGTTAAATAATAATTTTAATATAATTTACCTTCAACATGGTCTTACTCATGATGGATAGTTTTGGGGTGCTTTAAAGGTGAAAATCAATGCAGCAGAACCAGAGATATCATGTTTTTTTATCACACACATTCGTCTTTCTTGTCAAAACCTGGCGCCTACATTACCCACAATGCAACTCAACTTATGCTGGTAGCAGCTAATGTAGCCTGGAGCTGCTAACCTCACTTCTTTCTTATTTTACACCAACAGATTATTTTACTTTTCAAGCTTGAAGTGTTTAACCCCAACCGAGGCTGACTCGAGTGACATCAGTAGAGGTAGCACAGAGAACACACACGCACACACACACACACACACACACACACACAGCCTTTAATTACGCATTTTGCATTTTTCCAAAATGGAAAATCAAAGTTAAGATTGATTAAATTGTTTCATTTATTATTGGCAGATTCAAACTTCCATAATATGTGTTTTCTTTTTAGGCTTGTGTGTGCATTTGAGTATGACTATATATATATTGTGTGTGTGTGTGTGTGTGTGTGTGTGTGTGTGTGTGTGTGTGTGTGTGTGTGTGTGTGTGTGTGTGTGTGTGTGTGTGTGTGTGTGTGTGTGTGTGGCTATGTAGAGGGATAGTCATTCACATTGATCCCCTCCTCCCACCCTTATCTTCATTCACTCCATCCCCAAATTGCTGATGCCTCGGCCGCCTCTGCCAGGTGGAGCTCCTGCAGTCAGCAGAACAGCTCTGCAGCGCACACACACACCGTGCCAGTCACACATACACACACACACACACACGTCACTTAGTTCACCCTCCTTGCCTGAAAATAGTCATTACGCATACCAGGACCGAACAGGACAAGGGGAGGAGGGGAGTGCAGCGATAAGTAGGTGGAGCAAGCGGAGCTGTTATATGTCCTTTTTAAAAAGGAGAATAACTTTGAGTCAGAGCATTTAAGTCAGGTCAGTTTTATTTGTGTAGCCCAAATATCACAAATGTGCCTCAAGGGGCTTTACAGTCAGTACAGCAACATAACATCCTCTGTCCTTGATTTGAATGAGGAAAAACTCCCCAAAAATCCCTTTAACAAGGAAAAAAAAGGGAGAAACAAAGGCAGGATCTCTCCCAGGACGGACAGATGTGCAATAGAAATCCAAATTACAGAGCACGACATTAAACGCAATTAAAATGGATTTGTAATGCTGTTCCCTGCAGGACTCGAGGAGAGCAGGTGATGTGTGAAATGAGAATAGAGGAGAGGAGATGAAGACAGTGAGATACAGCAAGAAGAGGGGTGGAAAAAAAAGAAAAAGCAGAGAAAGCTGAAGCAGGGAGGGAGGGAGGCTGCAGCAGCAGAAATGATGCAGGAGAGCAGTTTCAAGCTCCATTTGCACCATTAGCAGGTGTTAACTCAGACACACTCAGCTGGTTGATGGAGCAGTGACACATGGCTAACACATCATCGGTGTGTGTGCATGTGTGTCTGTGTGTGTCTGTGTGTATGTGTGTGTGTGTGTGTGTGTGTGTGTGTTAATGTGTCCTTTACAGACAACAGAATTCCTCAGCGTCCATCTGTGTGGAGGGTAACGTGTCTTTATAGGCCAGGTGTGTGTGAGTCACCTATTTGTCCTTAAACAACATGTTGAAGGTTCCCCTCTTAGCCAGGTATTAAAAAGATATGCAGAAAGTACAGTTACTCAAGTACAGTTTGAGGTACTTATACTTTACTGTAGTACAGTTTGAGGTACTTGTACTTTACTGCAGTACAGTTTGAGGTAATTGTACTTTACTGTAGTACAGTTTGAGGTACTTATACTTTACTATAGTACAGTTTAGTACAGTTTGCAGCAAAAATCAAAGATTAGAGAAAAAGTCCAAAAAGTGAAAACACATTTGTGTATCAGAACTTAGTTTTTTCTTCTTTCCTCTCCCATTAATCATCTCACCACCCCTCACATTTATCTGCTGACCCTTTGGAGGGGCCCCAACCCTAGGTTGGGAACCACTGGACTAATGGCGCTTTTCCACTACACCGTTCCAGCACGACTCGCCTCGCCTCGACTCGCCTCGGTTCTTTTTGCGTTTCCACTAGGGAAAGTACCTGGTACCTGGTCCTTTTTTAGTACCTGCTCTGGTGAGGTTCCAAGCGAGCCAAGCCGGTACTAAAATGTGACGTCGACACACTGCTGGCCGCTGATTGGTAGTTGTCGCTGGAAGAGTCATGAGCCGTCCCACACAAGAATCAAACCCGGCATTTTTAAATACCGGCAGCAGCGTTACCATAGTTACAGCCATACGGCTCAATTTTCTTGCTTTGTGGGAGACAAAAAGCCACATACAGCAGCATGTACACCACTGCCTCAATGTCCTCCATTGTTTATGTGTTTTGTGTCGTGTATAAAACGAAGTCACGGCAGTTTCGCGGAGCCGTGCTATGACGACCCCGCCCACGTTGAGTAGGTACTTTTTTGTAATGGAAAAGGAACCGTGCCGAGTCGAGGCGAGTCGTGCTGAAACTGTGTAGTGGAAAAGCGCCATAAACTAGCTAGCTGTATATAAAGTAGTGTAAACTAGCTCCACCTCCAGCAGCTCCAACAGTAACATGCTGCTCTAACACTGATGCTTCACTATTAATAATCTAATGATGTCATATATAATAATATATCAGTCAGAGGGACCAAACCACTACTTTTACTGTAATACTGCATACTACATCACTCATAATACTGCAGTACTTTTACTGTAATACTGCATACTACATCGCTCATAATACTGCAGTACTTTTACTGTAATACTGCATACTACATCACTCATAATACTGCAGTACTTTTACTGTAATACTGCATACTACATCACTCATAATACTGCAGTACTTTTACTGTAATACTGCATACTACATCACTCATAATACTGCAGTACCTTTATTGAAATACTGCATACTACATCACTCTTAATACTGCAGTACTTTAAGTCAGTAGGATTTTCTCTGGAAAGCATGAAAGTTTGTTCATGACAATCCAGTTGAGATACTTCCAGCTGGTCATTGCTAACGTGGCTGAAATGAATCTCTGGTTGTTTAGTTCTGAAGTAATTTGTAAAGTCTAAACTGATTCTGAAGGAGAAGAAAACATCACTGTAGAGTTTGCCACGTAATAATCACAATAGGACTGTTTCTTCACTGTTTGTCTCTATCTACATGTGTCAGACATATGCACACCAGCACTTACACGTGTGTGTACACAAACACACACGTCAAGACTGTGTTGGGAAACATTTGTTTGAAAGGATAGCAGTGTGTGTGTGTGTGTGTGTGCGGTTTTGGCCTGTTCAGAGCTCCAGGCAGGGATTGGGAGGAGTCCTGCTGGTCTCTCCAGGACAATAGATTACTTCAATTCAGGGCCCAAAGAAAACCCCCCAAAAAACAAGCTCTATGGCACAGAGGCATGAGATATATCAGGCTTTGTAATTTGTTGACACTGAGAAAAAAATAAAGAAAATAACTGTCAGATTGAGCAATAATACAAATAAACATAGCTGCAGCCTTAATGCTGTGGGCTGCTATATACTGGATGCATCTATGCTCAGATAAAATGGGGGGAGGGTAAATATAGTATATAGTTCACTGTGTAGTAACTCAGCACTGATATGGGACGCAGCCACAGTATTGTTTGATATCTAATAATGTAGTGGAGCCTGAGCGAATTCCTTCCTCTTAAAATCATAATAAAAACTGAATCAGATACACCCACACTAACAATAAATGTACTTGTAAGATTATATCTATATTTAACGCCCCATACACACACACACACACACACACACACACACAGCATAACTATTAATATGCATCATATTTATACATGAAGATACGGCCGCATTCCTGTCTGCTTGGTCAGATGGTCAGAAAGGTCCAAACCAATCTCCTGTCATTTTTGGCAGAAATGGAGAATAATAAAAGTATGAATAAATGTTTTCACAAGAATCACGAGGGTCAAATAAAACAATAAAAAAAGCCTCTAACATGGCAGCGGTTGGCTTCATGTCAACTGTTAACTTTTATACTACTTGTTGTAGTGTAATACATCATTTAAAGATTCATTTCATGAGTGATGTAGTATGCAGTATTACAGTAAAAGTACTGCAGTATTATGAGTGATGTAGTATGCAGTATTACATTTGTTTTAGACTTGAGTACCATTTAAAAGCACTGTATGAGTTAACATGTATTATTAAACATGTTGTACTGTATGCTTTACTAAGTAGATCTTTAAAGTATAAGACTGGTGTTAGTCTGTTATTCTATATACTTTTTTTTTTTTTTTAAATCCCATTAAAAGACCAAACCTACAATGGGTTAATCTGCCTCTCAATACTTTGTGAAAAAGAGGCGCAGTAATTTTTAGCAAACTTTATTCATATATGAGGAAATAGTGCATTTGTTAGGGACTAATTTAAGCAGCGGATTAATCCACATTTGATACTATAGTGAGCACAGGACAGTGTTTGTGGGATTAAGTCAAATTAAATTACAGTTGAAATAATTAATACATTATTTGATAGGCAGAAATGTACTTTTTGATAATCAGTTAATTGTAATTTTTGCTTGAAAAATGATTAAAAACAAACATTTGCTGGTTCTAGCATGAAATGAAATGTGAGGAAAATGTCGCTTTTCTTTGTTTTATTGATTTATTATCTTTGGGTTTAGCACTGTTGGATTAAATAAGCAGTCTAAATTTAAATAGGACACTAGAAAATGTGCACACTAATTAAAGTTGCATTAGTTAGGGACTACTTTCAGTGGCGGATGAATCCACATTTGGTGCCTTAGTGAGCACAGCACAGTGTTTGTGGGACAGTTAGTCCGTTAATCAACAGTGAGAAAATTACTTGGCAGCAATTTTTGATAATTAGTTAATCATTTGAATCATTTTTCAAGCAAAAATGACAAAAAAAATTGCTGGTTCCAGCTTCTGAAATGTGAGGAATTGTCACTTTTCTTTGTTTTATTGACTGAATATCTTTGGGTTTAGCACTGTGGCACAAAACAAAATAATAAGGTTATCTTGGATTGTGGGAAAATGTGACAAAACTACTATTTTAAAAAGATAATCTGCACACTAATCAATAAAGTTGCAGCACTACGTTCAACAACAGTGTGAGTTCATGATGAAGCAACATGTGGAACAGTGCAGCGCTGTGGCTCTCTGACAAGCTAATAATCATTTTTTGGACAACAACAGAGGAAATACGATATATCACACACAAAACTTATTAGTAAATTCAAATTATTGTTGGTTTGGCTCCTTTTATGGGATTTGTTGACAATAAGAACATTTAGAGTATCACCAGACTCCTTTAACAATGAGGTAATCTATAAATGCTTAAGCCTGGGTGTAACTGTTGAAGCACTGTAGGTAGTGTGGACCTGCAGGATTTTGGCAAACTTTGAACATCACACATCACGAGAAGAGAACAAACCTGTCAAGTTAAATCTTCATAAAAACGTACAGCTGGAACATGCACTTAAAAGTTTCCATTCCTTTTTTGGTGATTCCTCTTCATTTGGTCTCTATAGTTTCTGTTAACAAAAGCAAAAAAAAAAAAAAACATGGCACAGTAAAGTGCTCCATTAGAGCCAAGTTTACATGACCTTTGACCTCTTCTCCAAATAATAAACACTTAGCAAACTCGGGATTATCTCGGGTAAATTTAAATCCCTTTATTTAGCATTTATGAGCAGTGTGACTGACTTTTAGTCTGGGTCAAGCTCCAAAAACACTGGATCCTACATTTCCCATGATGCAACTCAACAGCATCACATTGCTTAACTACAAGTTCCAGTAACACTTAACTTTAAGCATTAATAATCACTATATAAAGAGATTAAAACGTTTTATAACACACTCTAATGTACATTAACCCTCCTGTTGTCCTCCCGGGTCAAATTGACCCCATCTCTTTTGACTGTTCCTTCTTTCCTTCCTTCCTTCCTTTCTTCCTTCCTCCCTCTTTCTTTAATTTTTCCTTCATTCTTCCCCTTCTTCCCTCTTTCTTTGCTCCCTCATCCTTCCATACTTCTTTCCTCACTTCCTTCCATCCTTCCTCCTTTCCTTCCTCCTTTCTTCCTTCCTTCCATCCTTACTCCCTTCCTTCCTTCCTCCTGTCCTTCCTTGACCTGAGGACAACAGGAGGGTTAACCTCTTTACATTTATATCTGCTCAGTAACACCTGAATATTTCACTGTTTTTGCAGCTTTCTTTGAGTTTTATTTCACATTTAGTAGATTTGTTTTAACCCCCTTACATACTGCTCATATTCTGACTCATAATTAGTCTCCAATTCACATTCATAAATCCACCATCAGTCATTCATAAATGTTTGATTAAAAGACATTCACAATCACTATTTTACGGTCCAGGAGAACATTTTATAGAATATGAAGAATCCAACATGTCTTAATGCTGATTTTTGAATTTGTTTAATAAAAACAGGTCAAACGTGTACATTTGCATATATAAAAATGTGTGTCAGCTGCACAAAATTGTAAATATGATGCATTTTATTTCCATTTTTGTATACTGTGGTTCACATTAGGAAAAGTCCAGCTCAAAGAAATGTGTATGTGGTGTTTTTACAGCTCTCAAATGTAAATAAATTGGTCAAATTAAACGGTTAAACAGAAGATTCTCACTCTGAGTGAAAAAACAGTTAAATAAACCATAAAAGTAGCAGCCTATTTGATTTTTTACTTTTGTGGCAGAAAAGTAGGTGATACAGGAATCCCTATTCTCTTCCCATTAGCTCACAGACCTGCATTACTAAACAGGCCTGCAGTTACACCTTTTTAATATGTTCTGTTAGTCTGTAAAGTGTTTAACGTTAGCTCAAACAGCTACAGTGAAGAGATTTTAGCTATATGATGATACATGATAGGTTGTCAATAAGTAGTAGCACCCGTGTATTGAGGCTGAAGTATCTTAAAGTAGCGCCAACCATCACTGACTGCTCCAACTGACTCCCATTCAAAAAGCCTCAACTTCTCTTTACAGAAACTGAGTAAAAAATTGTTTTTAATGAGTCATTCTGGCCTTAAACTTTAAATTCAGTCCCTCTAATAAGTGAGCTGGTGGTCATTTTGGAAATTATTGCTCTGTTAATAAGATTTGAAGACTTATAGTAGCTTTGACATCTGTCTTGTGGGCGTTTTGATTGACGGCTGTGATTGACAGCTGTGATTGACAGGGCTCCCACTGAGTCGGGCTATTGTTGCAATAGTTCCCTAAATTTAATGCTACTTAAATATGATATCTGCCCTTTTAGCACGATTTAGCTAGAGTAGCTAAAGTACCAGATATATAAAGTTTATGTATCTGATTCTTTGCATGCAGAAACAAACTTCTACTCTCTACTGCCCCCTGCTGACTGCATGTTTAATTGCACCACACAGGTTTAGTTTAGTGTTTTTATTCTGTCATAAAATCCTTTTCTACAGAAATAAAAACATTCTAAACCACTTATAAAACAAAGTATTATGCATAAAAATGAAGCATGGCATAACTCTAATCTGTTTCTGAAATACTAGAATCATCAATAAAAGCTCAATGTCTCACACGAAGCCTCACTGACTCATTCAAATGATTCACTCTTTGGAGGAGCTTCCTGTTTGTATTAATGAATATATGCTTTCATTTAACCAGCTCAAGAAAAATAACAAAGCGAGGATTCAAGTGCAGTGTCCAGAGACCCTCGAAGATTTCACAAACTGCTCTCTGAGGTTACAGTCGGGACATTTCTCTGGTTAATTCTCACATTCTTTCAAATGTCAAAGAAAACCACCACTCTCTATTCTGGTTCCTTTCTCTGGTTTAATTCTCTCTGAAACACAATTTGTTTATTCTCTTTGTCACTTTCTGACCTCTGATGTACCTGAAATTTAATCCTTAACTGACACAGGAGGTTCTCATTTATCCTGTTTTATAAAACTAACCGCTGGTTCCTCACAAACGGAGTTCAAAGAGCTTCATTGTTTTATTAAAGAGGACATATTCAGCACATCTCCAGCTCTATATTAATATTCTGTGTCTCTACTGGAATATCTTTGCAGGATTTCCAGTTAAAAACTCCTTATTTATCTTCTACTGGTCCTTTATGCAGCCGCTCAGTTCAGCCTCTGTCTGAAACAGGCCGTTTTAGCTCCTGTCTCTTTAAGGGCCCCCCTCTTCCTGATGAGCCCACTCTGCTCTGATTGGTCGGCTTCAGGAAGCTTCTACATAAACTAACTATAGTAGCAGGATTTCACTTCTTTTTCTCCTTCTTTACTCCAAATGTTCAACTTCTCAAATCACATCCGTACATGTTGGAGCTGAATCACATCAGAGATATGAGAGTGGAGACACCTTAGCAACCAGGGCTCTATTTGTGGGCATGTGCAAGAAGTTAACGTCAGCTTGTCAACTGTACATTTAAACAGACAATGAAAATAATCTGACTCATTTTACCAACTAAAAACCACAACTACCACCAATGAAGAGTTATGTGTAATCACTTCTTGTGAGCTATGATGACACAAGTTGATTTGACCATTTCATGTGGAAAAGATTTCTTCAATTTGCGTTAATTGTTACGACTCCCCGAAGGGCCTGAATGAAGTATTGGCTCACAACTGTACAAACAAATGTTTTAGGATCAGCCTCATCTGTCCCTGGAGACCTCGGTTCTCTGTAACACCGCAGACTTTTACAGGTTTGAGGCCATTGTTGACGGATATTTATGATGGAGCAGCAGAGGCAGCGAGCCACCATTCGACCCTCGTGAAACCTGCTTCAGAGGGAGAACTAAACGAGCTGTGAAACACCCCAAAACCTTAAAATCTGAAAGACCCAAGGGGACATTTACAGACAGAAAAGACACAGGACATAAAAGAGCCGACAATATATCACAGCGGAGAGAGGTGTGCCCCTTATTTTCTGCAATGTCACAGCAGAGGCCACAGCAGCTCTCGAGGCACTGAGACACACGTATGGATTTCATTACACGTGACGTTAACACTGATATATGTTGAAAAAGACAGAAAGAACATGATGTCAAGTATGTCTGTATCGAGTTTCTGGGTCAGACATGTCGGAGAGGGAAAGTCTCTGTAAAGAAAAAAACAACATAAAACATAAATATCTACACATGTATACCCCAAAATAGCTCAATCAAAGCCTAGTACCAGCCGCCTATTTGTCATAAAAAGAGCCTAATTTCTCATTTTAAAATTTAAGATTGGGTGCTACACTAACCGAGCACTTTATTAGGAACATCTGTGCAGTCTAATGTAATCCAACACAGCAGCTCGGCCATTAATTCTGCTTTTATGAAGCTTGTACATTTCCAGTTTTTGTTGACATTGTCAGAAAGGTGATAAAGAGTTAATATCCAATCCAACTTTATTTGTTAAGCACTTTAAAACAACCAAAGTTCACCAAAGTGCTGTACAGAAGAAAAAAAATATTAGACATAACAGCTCACATGAGGCCCAAAATTACATATAAAATACAAAAAATAAATTTAAAAGACATAAAACATGAGTAAAAATAATAATAGCCACGCAATAAAAAACAGACAGAGAAGAGGCCTGTTTAATGTGCTGAGGAAGATAATATTAACATTAAGCTAATATTTTGCCCTATTATTTGTGTTCATGGGGTGGACAAAATAGTGGAAACCCTTTTATCTGTTTAATTTCTTATATAGATTTTAGATGATGTTACATTAAATAATACGTTTTCATATGAACAGATGTTAGAGGTGTATAATCGGTGTATAATCACAGAACTTTCATACAATAAAAAAAAGAAAACAAAATCTGATTGTTCCAGTCAAAATCAATACTGTTTAGATATTGGAAATGTATAATTATGATAACTCTGATATGACATGAACGGGTGGAATTTGTCCTTTAGCTTGTATTAGAAAAGTTGCCATTTGGAGTAAAGAAGGAGAAAAAGAAGTGAAATCCTAAAATCCTAAAACATTTTTTACAGTTGTGAGCCAATACTTCATTCAGGCCCTTCGGGGAGACGCTGGTTTTGCAATAGTTCGTAACAATTAACGCAAATTGAAGAAATCTTTTCCACATGAAATGGACAAATCAACTTGTGTCATCATAGATTACAAGAAGTGATTACACATGACTATTCATTGGTGGTAGTTGTGGTTTTTAGCTGGTAAAATGAGTCAGATTATTTTCATTGTCTGTTTTATCCATTTTTACATTTGAGAGCTGTAAAAACACCACATACGCATTTTTCTTTTAGCTGGACTTTCCTAATGTGACCCACTGTATATGAAAATGGAAATAAATGCATCTTTTTTATACATATCTGTGCAGCTCATTCACATTTTTATACATGTAAATGTACAAATTTGATCAAAAATCTGCATTAAAACATGTTATATTCATCATGTTCTATAAAATGTTCTCCTGGACTATAAAATAGTGATTGTGAAGATCTTTTTTCCATTTGATTAATCAAACATTTATTAATGTCTGATGGGGAATTTATGAATGTGAATTGGTATAGAGACTAATTATGAGTCAGAATATGAGCCAGTTATAAAGGGTTAAGTGCATAGAAACACATTGATTGTGTTGCTTGATTGTAACATGGAGGAGTTTATTGTATTGTCGTTTTGGAAAGTTACAAAAATCATTGATGCAAGCCCGGATCAGAGAGGTGAAGGATGCTGCAGAACAAACGATGTGATTTCTGTGTTTGACAGCAAACTGAACGATTACAGATAAACTCAAAGAAGTGATATCAGGATGCTCTCATTTCAGTTGGTGTAGATATAACCAGTCAGACTGCTGTGGATCTTTAACTGTGCTGCTATCTAACAGGAAGTGATGAAGACTACAGCCGTGCAGAGCTCTGGAGAACATTTCAGATCACCTGGATGACGCCGATGCTCCTGCTGGACAGATAAGACTTCTCTGCAGAGACTCAAATAATCAACACCACGAAAGTCATTTAATGTCTGTTTTCCTGTCACTTCTTTTCATGACTTTATGTGTTCATTTTAGTCCACTTTGTTTTATTTTACCCCTATTTTCCTGCATCTATTTTTTTCTTTTGCTTTTTTCGGAAATATTTGTATTGAACTTTTTTAATATACAAATAAACTCATATAGACAGATAAAACCATATAATTACAGAATACCACAACCAACATACATTAAACACAGAAGAAGAAAATGGCCAGACACTCTGGGGTTGGAGGATAGAAGTCAGACTTAATGCTTCATGTTTGGATATAAAATGTTGTTCAAAATAAGAAAGGAAAGGTTTCAAACTTGAAAGAATACCTGTACTGATCCCCTAGTGGAGTATCTATTTCCACCCAATCTCTGTGTGATGTTGGTTTGGTAGATTTCCAGTGAATCAACACTAACTGTCAGGCTAATAATGACAGACAGGCAAAGGCATCACACTGTGCCAAGTGCCAATTCTCCAGGAACTACTCCAAATAATGCCATAACTGGATCTGGATGTATTGCCTTAGTACAAATAGAGAAAGTTTCATTATTTATTCTCACAGTTGTTAAAGGAGTTGGCTGCTCATTTCCTGTATTCATCTTACTGTCAGCTAATGTCATGTTTGGATCCAAACCAACAATGAATTGATGATTGTGTGTATATCAAAGTCTGATATATCTTATTCTGTCACACCGCTGCACTGGGTCACATGTTCCTTCATTATGAAGGGTTTGGTCATGTTAGTTTGTTTAGAAACAGAAACAAAGACACAAATAACAGTGATCATGTTTTGAGTCTCTGTAGAGTAGTTCTGTGTAAGGCAGACGCTACTGAGCATGTGCAGAAAGGCAGCTCAATATACAGCTTAACTAGCTGGTTGTGCTTCATATCACAACCTCTGAGAAATTTACAATGTAGTACAAACTAATTAAGTATAAATTGAAGATTTTCTGTTTGTTCTTCATGTGTTTTGTTGACTATAATATGTTGTTTAATTATTTTTATAACACTTATTATCATCATCATCATTTATTTATTTGTTAAATTGCTCATTATTTTTCATGTTTGTGTGTCTTTGAAAATGAGATGGCATATCTCAAAGGGTTAATCGTCAAATTCACATTTTAAAGATGAAATAAAACCAGGCGGGGAGTTCCAGTCCTCTGAAATGAGGCCAACGCGGAAGTAACTTAAAACTGCATTCTATCAAAAGGCCTCCAGGGGGCGACTGTTTTGGTGTCAAAAGGACTTCCGTCTCTATACAAGTCAATGGAGAATTCACCAACTTCTCACTTGATTTCTAACCTCAGTAAACGTTTTCAAAATGTGTTTATGGTCTCAATCACTAGTTTAAAGCCTTCTTCAATGCAGTATGATGTTCATTTGTGAAATTTTGGCCTCCCTGATTTTATATTTGACGATAAAGCAGGGTATGATTTAGGGCGTGGCTACGTCGTGATTGACAGGTTGATTGGTTCACAGGTTCAGGAGGGCGCCTCATGCCCCTCCTGATGCCCATATAAGTAGAATCCGTGTTATTATTTTTCCCGGCATGCACCAGAAACCAATGGGTGACGTCACGGATGTTACGTCCATTTTATATACAGTCTATGAATAAAACCGATAAAAATAGCAAAAATAAAAAAGGAGAAATCTGCCTCATTTGTTGACATAAAGCTGCCTTGTAAATCACATGAAGTGGTCCTCCCTCCATCCAAACACCAGTCTTATTTTTGGCGCTGTGGTGAACTCCCATAATAAAGTCAAGTGTGTTTCCAGGTCTTTCCTCCCCTCACACAGCTTTTCCAATATGCTTTGCTGTTCTCAGGCTGATGGGAAATGATGATGCAGGGAAGAAGGGAAGATGCTATATTCAGCATCTCTCTGAGAACAGGAGCAGAGTGATGTAACAGGCTTCAGCAGCTGGGAGACAACCCGCTCTGGAAAAGAACACACGGCTCTGACACTTGTAGGAGCGTGCATGTGTTTTGGGAGGGTGGGGATGGGGGTGGGGTATTTACTGTACACACGGCCAAGGATAATCAAAAATAACTCAGTTCCCTCATTGCACTGCACATATATTTTCCTCTGTGGTTAAAGTGGTGGTTTCAAACCGGTCCACTCAATACAAACACACGTTTATTTTACGTCACTGTCACACCACCAGGGCTGCTACAAAGAGACCTCAGTGTGAAGAGCAGAAGGTCTAATGTCCAATCAGGATGCTCCATGTCAACTTCCTGTTCGCTCATTAGACCGTCCTGGTGTAAAATAAGTCTTTAAAGTCCTATTTTTGTGTTATTCCTCTGAGTCATAGAGCTGCTGTTGTTGTCCAAAAACATCAATGGGTCACACCGCTGCATGGATGACATGTTCCTTCATTGCCATGAACACACACACTGTACTTTATTTTGACTCAACACCCCCCCCCCCCCCCCCCCCCCCACACACACACACACACACACACACACCGTCCTACTGACAGAAATAGGCACTAGACACCAACTGTGGATTCATCCACCGCTGAAAATAGTCCCCAAACAAATGCGCTATTTCCACCCAACAAGTCTTCCCAAATTAAGCGACCAAATAGGTAATTTGACAATCTGCCTCAAGGACGACACACAGGAGCATTTTCTAATAATAATGGTGCCCCTGTTAGTTATGTTAGTTATCTGCAGGACAAAATCACCTGTCTGTGTTTTCTAAAACCGTCACACATCACTGTTAAACATAAAAATACAGATGTTTTATGATGTGACAGCACTGTGGTTCAGGTTTGGTTAGGTTTAGTTTGGGTTAAAATGATCACTTTGTTAAGGTGGTGTGGGCTAAACTTACTACTTCCTTTAAGTTAGGCCACCTTCATCGTCATGGCTACAATAATAACTGAGTCGGTTAAGGTTCAGGGATGATCGTAGTACTGTCTGTGTTTGGTAAAAAACTACAGTAACCAGCTTAGTAAATTACTGAGCCTTTGCTTGTTTTACTTTTATTATTTTTCTTCCATTTTTTTGCTGCTATTTGATAAATAAAAGTGCAGATAGACCAGAAACATGATCAGTAAACTACAAGGACTTTCTAAACAAGATTTTTTTAGTCAGTCAATCAATCAATCTTTGAATTGCACCAACCTGTATGAAAGCTACCACACAAACAAACTGTCTTATTATCAGCCTGTCAGTCATCTGTGAGACCGAGCGGTCAACAGTGAAACAATTTGAGACTAATGCACATGAGAAATAAAAGTTATGGAACATTAAAAAAATATGAAATATATTTAAAAAACAAAAAAATTAATTGAAAAAAGATTGGACTCCAAAATAGAGTTCAAATCAATCAGGTGTGATTGATATTAACACAGTAAGTTACAGGTTTACATTAACATTGAATGAAAAAGGCCTCAAGCGCATTTGGATAAAATCACTTTACATGTAAATACTGTATTATAGTTTTATGTATTACACATTTCTGCAGAATATGTGTTTATGAACAATAAAAGAATATATTTTACATCCCTTAAACTGTTCTATAATAATACTTTGAGCAATTATCACTAAAGATTTGTACATTTTTCTTGTGCATGAACAGTTAAAAAGTTAAGAAAGTCAAATATGAATGCATAGAAAGTTGGCAGAAATGAATCAAACTGAACCCAGGCTAGAAAGGGTTAAAGAACTGACACTCTCAACCCCTCACCCTAAATTTCCCCTCTCTCTTCGCCCCCCGATGCCCCGCTGTGAGGAGGTAATTTACGATGCTTCCCCATCTCTGTTAACTGCCTGCTTTGACCCTGCAGAAAAGCCATACAGTTAAAAGTTAATCTGCTTCTTCGTCTCAGCATGTCTGTGTTTTCTCGAAGGAAGGCTGTATATATATTAGCTTTATATCTTCTCTTTATACCCTCGTCTCAAGGTGTCAGAGGTGAGAGCCAAACAGGTCAAAGTTCAGCAGCGGTCACGGTCTGGTGTTGTGTTTGATATGAAGCAGGTTAATAGTCTGAGCTTCAGGGTTGAATCTCATGGGTTGCGTTTCATGGGTTCCTTTACTTTCTAAACGGTGTGAAATTACATATCACTCATTGTTTTTTAGCTACTTTTAAATGCAGCAATTAAAAAGAGGTGACTGGAACTTTAAAAAGTGCAGTTTATATGTGTAGAAAAGTGTAATAAGCTGCAGTAATATAGATATTATAAATATAAATTCATTGAGTCTGAGCAGTTGTTGAGATATTTGTGTCGTCCTTTTTTTCGAGTATTAAAATTAGCAGATGTTTGACTAATTTTACCAGTAAAGTAAGTGGAAGTATGAGAACCTAAAAGACACTATTCAATACTTTTGTTTTTTTTCTTCCAAAAATAAGATGAGAAGAATAAAACCACTCGGGCTGGGTATCAGTACCCAGGGGTCTTAGTTCAGGGGCAGCATACAGCCCAATTTGATCTCAAGTGGGCCAGACCAGTATAATAGTAACTTATATATAATATATTTACTATAATAAGCCATTTATTCACAAAACAGATGAACAGCCTGAGATGTCTAAAGAAAAATGAGTGCAATTTCAACAATATTATGTCAGTTTTTTCACATTATTTTGCATAGAAACTGCTGTTACAATGTTCAATATATGAATGGTTTAAATATGGCCACAATATGTATTCATTGTTTTTTCAGAGAATTATAATCTGGTTAGGGTGGAAAAAACGTCAGAAGTAGCAGAAAAATTGGAATTACTTTTCTGAAATTTTCATACTTTGCAAAGTTATCCAGATTGGACCTCTTGGAGGGCCGGTTCTGGCCCGCAGGCCGTATATTTGACATCCCTGCTCTAATGTATCAACCGAAACAAATCGAAACGTCTCCCATCAAACGATACCTGCAATCAATCCTTTTTGCACACAGAGCTAGAAAATATGACCATTTGTGTGGACTTGCTCACAGCCAATCAACACAAGCGTTCTTCGATTAACAGATAATCATTTGAAGACTTTCAAAATGCATTTGTATAAAAATCTAATCATTTAGATGTGGAAGAGTGGTGGCATTCCATGCAATTTAATGCTTTTAATCACATGATGGCTATTGAATGAAGTACTCAGTTGGTGTCAGTATCACTTTAAGGATAGTTGGATTGGTACTAGTATCATCATTTTTTAAACAATACTCAGTCCTAAAAAAAACACTGTTGTGTCTGTGCATTAAAGCTGGACTCAGGATGTATTTAGCCTACTTTAGCATAAAGACGAGGGACAGAAAGATTATTTAAATATTGCTTCTCAGCAACAAGATTATTCAAAGTGCTTCACATAAAACGTTAAAAGCAATGAGACAAAGTGCTAAAGAAACACACAATGAAAGGACATTTAAATACAGTCAAAAAACGTAATTAAAGAGCTCAGGGAATAGAACAAAATAAACTTAAGTAGAATAAGACATGTATTAAATACAAGAATAAAAGTTACAGTGCGGTGTAAGAAGTTAAATGTCACTTTTTTTTAGTAAATCAAACAAAGGTTTTCAACTTTGATTTAAAGAACAGAGTTGACGCAGGCTTGCAGTTTTACTGATAGTTTGTTGCAAATATTATATCACTTACTCAGTGCTTATATTAGACCACAGTCCCCTGGTGATATAGTTATGAAAATCACTGTATCGTCTGCATAATTATGATAAACATATTTTGTTGTTTCCCTAATTTGAGCCATGGGAGCATGTAGATGTTGAACAGAAGAATCCCCAGAATGGAGCCTTGGGGAACTATTCAGGTCAACTTTGTCCACTCAGATGTGTAATAACTGATAGACACAAAATACATAATCCTTTTAGAAGGATTTAAACCAATTTAGTAATGTGCCAGAAAGTCCCACCCAGTTTTCCAGCCAGTCTAGTAATATTGTTGATGCCAAATGCAGCACTGAGATCCAGTAATACTTAAGACTTAAACAAAGAAAGTGGCAGAAGTTAAGTGAATGTCACTGAAGACTTTAACAAGAGCAGTATCAGTATTATGGTTTGGTTAAAATCCTGAATGAAATACATCAAAAACAGTTGTTTAGTGCCAAGAAGTTGTTCAGCTGTTGACTTGAAGCAGGTGAAAAATGCTAACCTGGTTTTATCCAAAGCTCAAAAATACACCTACCAGCACCTCTAAGACTCACTGATTAACCTGCAGTTAGGATGAACAGTCGACGTGGCTTCCTGAAGAACTTTTAATGAAAGGGCCAAGGCTTGCAAGACAGTTAAATTTGAATTACTGGTTTTCTCATAGTATGTAGTACTAAGCCATCAATACCTTGTACCTAACCTTAACCCTTGTTATCATTTACTGTAGTGAAGAAGGAGTGATGTGCAAATACAGCCCTCGTCTGGACTCAACTAAGAACACAGCAACAATACCTCTGCTCTTCTTAGCCTTCAGTATAGTAATGTCAATCCAGACTGAAATATCTCAACAACTGGCTAAAGCACTGTCATAAAATTCATCTTCCCCAGTGGATGAATCCTGATAACTTGGGTGATCCTCTGATTTTTCTTCTAGCACGACCATAAGGTAGACATTTGTGGATTTCAGTGAAATACAGTGATGTACTATTAAGGCCCATTTATGCTCAACGTTAAATACGGATCCGGATATGGACAGAGCCTTCTGTCCGTGCTCCGCGTTCATTTCGTTCGTATTTCTGCACGTTTCCATAAAGCTTACGGATACGGACCAAACGGAACAGTACCACCGGAAACCATGGGGGTCAGTGTTGCTGTCACTACCCAATACATAGCTCTAGTCAGACACGAAGAAGAAATAACAATGGCGGAACTTTTTGAGGAAAGGTTATGTGAGTTGGTTAGAAACTTTAAACATATCGTTTTTGTCTTTTATGCAAGAGGTACATTATCAATATCTCCTCCACAGTTGCTATGTTTGTTTTTGAGTTTGTTGTTGTCATAAACGTTTGACTCTGTGCTGCCCCCTAGTGGATGTATTGGTTAACATCCATGCCAACGTAAAGGACTCATGGAAGTATGTGAGCAGTGACGGTAACATCATTTGAAAAGGACGTATACATTTTCGTACGTACGTTGAGCATAAATGGGCCTTTAGAAGGATTGCCATGAAATTTTATTCACACAGTCATGTTCTCCTCAGGATGCATTATAATAACTTTGGTTACCCCTTCATATCTAGTGCCATCATCAGGTCAAAGTTGATTTCTGTCCAATCCTTTGGTTTATTAATAATAATAATCTATTAAACTAATGACATTCCCATCAGCTGGACTGTACTTTGTGTTCAGGGCAGATGTTAGAATACTAACACCCTAAACTACAATGGGTAACATGGTAAACCATAGCATGCAACACAAATGTGAGCTGTAGTCTGAGCGTTGTAGCAAAGGTCACTACAGTATGAAACATCAAGAGAAAGCCGATCGTTTTCATTTGGATTCATTTGTGCTCAAAACAATTAACCCTCCTGTCGTCCTCCCGGGTCAAATTGACCCCATCTCTTTTGACTGTTCTTTCCTTCCTTCCTTCTTCCTTTCTTCCTCCCTCCTTACCTTCCTTCCTTCCTCCCTCCTTACTCCTTTCCTTCCTTCCTTCCTTCCCCCCTCCTTACTCCTTTCCTCCTTCCCCCCTCCTTACTCCCTCCATCCTTACTCCTTTCTTTCTTTCTTCCCTTCCTTCCTCCCTCCCTTCATCCTTACTCCTTTCTTTCCTTCCTTCTTTCCTTCCTTGACCACAGGAGGACTTGAGGACAACAGGAGGGTTAATGTTGATGATTTCAGTGAAGGACCAAATGAAGTTTGTCACGTCTTCATTCAGACAGGAATTGTCCGTCCTTCCTCTGTGAGCGATTCAAAGGTTGCTTGTGTGGTCTTGGAAACACTTAAGGTGGACTGACAATTTTATTTATTTATTTTCATGCCAACAACTTCAAGAAGAGACTATGAGGCTATGAGGCTTTTCTCTCCACATTCAGTCATTCACACTTTGACCGTCATACGTGTTTGACTGCACATCGGACAGACCGGTCATGGAACAGGTTCATCTGAGGCTCATCTGAATTGCGTCAGTGTGAACGGAGAACTGTGACGTCTGGAGGCGCTTTCAGCCTGAATAAATGTTTTTGCTTCATTTATATTTCTGCTGAACTGGTCAAAGTTTGGGAAAAACGTGTCCTCGGGAAGGTGTTTGCTACACAAATAATCATGAAAACACACACACACACACACACACACTGACTATTTAGGGGCACATTTCCCTTTTAAGCTTCAGCCAGTAGATTGCAAACATTACTCAACAGCACACAAACTGCTTTTCATGCAGCAAATAAAGAAACCCTTTTTATAATTAACATCTGAAACCCACATATTCCTGCCGATGTTAGCACGCAGGCACAACTTCATTGAACCTGTTGTTTCCTGATCGTCGCTCATTTACTCAAATTGAAGTTGACTGTGCAGGATTGTGTGTGTGTGTGTGTGTGTGTGTGTGTGTGTGTGTGTGTGTGTGTGTGTGTGTGTGTGTGTGTGTGTGTGTGTGTGTGTGTGTGTGTGTGTGACTGCAGAGAATCAACCCCCCTTTTCATTGGGAGGCTGCTGACATGGGCCACTGCAGTGTGTGTGTGTGTGTGTGTGTGTTGGGTGGGTCGGTGCATGGGGTAATGGGTGGGGGTCAGGGTGGAGCCGCCAAGTCTAAGCCAGCACACAGAGAGGGGTTGTTGGGCTGCAAGTCGCTCACAGCCCTGACGCTCTCGGCTCTAAATCACTCGGCCTCCGCTGCACAACATGGTCGACCACAACTATGATAACTCTCTCAAATATGATCGACCGCACCGACAGACGACAAGGGGATGTGTAAGTGTGAGGAAAGCAAGAAAAACCTCAGTTTATAGAGCAGCTGGGGAGACAATTTCCCACTCGGGTTAGCTGAATGAGTGAGGCAACAGACCAACGTCAATCAATCAAATCAAAAAGTTTCCAAAAATTCACAGTAGATGCTCTAAGAAGGCTCCAAACAACTATAGCTGTACCATAATGTTTAGATATAATACATATAAATACACAACTATAATACATATAAAATAATGCACCTATAAACATTCCTTAACTGCAGTCAAAGATGCTGTAGTTTATTTAAATCTTACTTTGATAACCGACTAATCATTTTCATCATTTTTTAAGCAAAAAACACCAAATAGTTAATGGTTGCAGCTTCTCAAATGTGAGAATTTTAAGTTTTAATGTGTCATACATGACAGAAAATGGAATATATTTGGATTTTTGACTGTTGATCAAAGAAAACAAGACCTTTAAAGACATCACAAAATTTTATAGACAAAACGATGAATCAAATAAACAAGATAATGAAGCGTGTGAATCTTCGAGGTCTAACAAACCTACATTCTTTCAAAGTTGATTTCATAAAAACTATTTTATAGTCATACTTTGTTTTACATCCATGTTTCCTCAACGACTTTACTTCAGAACCACAAGTGTCATCTTTGTTTGATGTGTATTAAAATGAAAAGATAACATGGAGTTATTTTACCAGAAAAGTGCGAGATCGCTCAGGACGTACTTAGCCTAGCTTAGCATAAATGACGGGAGGCAGGGGGAAACAGTTAGCCTGCCTCTGTTCAAAGTTTTTTTTTAAAAATGAAAATACACCTATCAACACCTCTAAAGCTCACAAATTAACATGTTGCAATCATGTCAAGTTGCTTTATTGTGGTCAAAAACTCCACAGGCTTTTAAAAGTATTATCAAGTAAGTAAATGTACTCATAATGCAGAATGTATGGAATATTATGCATAAACATGTACGTTAGGGATAATTAATTATCATTTTAAATAATATATAATTTTTCAATTAATTCGTCTGTCTTTCACATCATTTACTTTATTTTGGTGAAGAAAAATGTTAAAAATGCTGTCACACTTCTTGTTTTCAAAGTGTTACTAACTAATGACTCTTATTCTCATTTTCATTGTGACAAAAGGTTCATCAAATGTTTTTCGTCACAGTTTTCTTTGATGAAAATGAACTCTGGCATTCATTCATGTTCTCAGAGAAAAGAAAAACAGTAAAAAAGCTCAGAAGGGAGCTTTCAAATCACTTAAATCAACTCTCCTGCCAACAGTCAAACACATTGCTGGAAATAATCAAAGAGATGTAGATGTTTGACCTGCTGTGAATCAGGATCAACTCTGCATGTCAACTCCTACATTTCCAGCAGGACAGTGAACTCAGCACTGAGCCTGTTTGACCTCGACCAGACATACATGTACACTAAACCACATGAAACCTCTGGAATAACCCAAACAGGAGGGAAATAATGTCACATTGTACAAAAAAACTGAATTGATGCCAAACAGGTCATTTAAGGCAAATAGTGGAAACATAAAAGTGAACTATGAAGCATCATTAAGTCAATACTGAGGATGTAAAAGAAATCAAA
Source organism: Scomber scombrus (assembly GCF_963691925.1). Classification (NCBI taxonomy): domain Eukaryota; kingdom Metazoa; phylum Chordata; class Actinopteri; order Scombriformes; family Scombridae; genus Scomber; species Scomber scombrus. Next base: position 24,387,396 of record NC_084984.1, read on the forward strand.
CTCATGTAAAGTAAGAACAGTGAACCAAATAGTGACTTTCAGCAAATACTGATAACTTATATTAGAGATAAGGTGATTTAAATCAAGTAGTTTTGGACTCAAACCACAACCAAATTACAGCAACATTGATTTAGATTTGTATGTAAAGACATTTTTAGTCCTTTGCTGATTATTTATATTCATGTTTAATCTTAGAAAAATACAGTTATTAAGGTAATAGATGTATTATTGCTGCTGTTGTGGTATTTATTTTAAAATGTTTTTCTGTATTTTAACTGTTGCTATCTGCTCTTTTATGTTTTATGTGTCATTTATTTGGGTTTTCAATACTGTACTCTGATTTATAGATCTCATTATGTGTCAATTATTCTGATAAACGCAGCACTTAAATATATAACACCATCATGTTTCGTTGTGATGATCCATTTTGACCACTGCACTCTTCTCATCTATCCAACAAAAGGCAAAATGCCAAAAACAATCAGTAAATGTGCATCTATCACTTCACCCAGAGGGAAAAGAGTCTGAAATCACCCCCAAAAGAACTCCATAAAGATGTCTCTCTCTTTTTTTAATAAGAAAATTTAAAGTTTTTTACCTTGCGCAGTGCGTTGGGTCACACTGTGAACACTCCGGCAGCCAAGAAGCGGACTGAAACCCAAAATGATTACGCACGTGAAGGTAGGAAGAAACAAGCGGTGTGGATGTTTGTTTCTTCTCTGTCGGATCCAACCAGCGACTCTGCTGGGAGCAACAAGAGTGTGTGTGGCAGCGAGCAGGCACACTCCTCCTCCCTCTGTGTGTGCGTGTGCGTGTGTGTGTGTGTGTGTGTGTGTGTGGGGGGGGGGGGAAATGCAGCGGTTGGCTGAATCTGCGCCAAGACTCACGCAGGTAAGAAATTGCGCAAAAACTGCAGGATTAATTCCAAACTGCTGGTTCAGGACTTGTCACCTGGTTTGGCAGCTCGCAGCACATTACATGACTTGAACTGGAGCTGTAAAGTTTGTGGGTCTGTTGTTGCGTGACCCTCATTTTAGGCAAAGTCCCAAAAAAAAGGAGGTACCCAGCCCCTGTTGCTCAATCTGTGATGAGTCAACTCAGCACATCTCTGCCTCCTCAAGCTCTCCAATACTATTAAAGATCATGTTTAAAGCGCCTTAAAGTGTAAAGTGTTTATCACTGTATGTTTAACATGCAATTTTACATAATATACAAGTATCCACACCTGGTATATTCAATATTGAATCTTAAAATCTGAAAATAAGAGAAAATCTTTTGAAAATTTGACTAATATAGTTTCATTTTACTGATATCCTGACACCAAACTCAGCTGTTAAAATAATATTTATTATGATTGGGGGGAAAGAGAAGTAGAAGTTAAGAGAAGTAGAAGTTAATATATCTGGATAATTATAAACCTGAAGATGTCTCAAATCCAAAATACAGGCAAACCATGTAAAACAAGATTATTAAATTAATAAATGGGGGGGGGGTACTGAGTTCATGGGTCGAAAGTGTCCCAAAGGAAAAACTTCTCCGATTGGACTCACCCTGTTTATATTTCTACTTTTGAATACAGCTGCTCCAACACATACAAATGAAATTCTAATGAAAAATATGTTTTATGATGTGAAAACACTATGATTCATGTTTGGTTATGTTTATGAAATAAAACAATTGCTGACACACCAGCCCATTGAATTAAGTTTATACTGTTTCTCAAATGCTGGAGATTTCTTTGCCAGTTACTCTTTTTTTCCACTGAAAGTTTAAAACATTTTGAGGAGTGGACCTCACCCTTCCTGCTGATTTCAGCACTCAAAGGAGAAAAGTTTTGCGGAGTACGACTACAAATGTGATATGTATCTGATAAACAGCCTCATGTGACGTCACTTGAGTTAACGTCAGTTTTGACTGAAGACTATAAGTTTGAAAGTCTGGGCTAGAGGAGTTAGAAGAATGTGTCCTCCCACGAAAAACATCACAATAAATCGTAATGTCAGATGCCCAAAAACAAGCTTTAGTTAGTTTGAGTGACAGCTGCAATCTAGTTGCCATAGTAACAGTGAGGTGGAGCGGTGGTGTGTAACTCGGATTATGTATACGTGTGGACACATTTGGATGGAGATATTAACCCAACAGTGGACTTTGCTTCCTGTTTCCAACCACAAGTTGGGACAGTTTTTAAAAAAGAGTAACGACAATCGTCCCCTAACCTTTAACCCCAGAGTTAATATTGTAGCCATGACGATGATGGTGGCCTAACTTTAAGTGGTAGCTTTAACCCACCTCATGTTTCTCTAACCTTAAAGTGATCACTTTCACTCAAACCATCATCTTTACTTAAACCTAACCAGACTTTCACCACAGCACTGTCACATCATTAAACATCATTATTGATTAACAGTGATGTGTAACAGTTTTCTAAAGTACTGACAGAGGATCTCCTGTTTCTGTGTGTCATTCTGGTGTCACATGGTCAAAATTTGGTAATTAATTTTGGAGGACTTGAGTTGGAAAGAAGCAGCTCTAGGCATTATAGCTGCATAAAACCACAATGTCCAACCCATATTGTTGACACTGGAGTTGCACTGTGGGCGGCCAGGTTTGGACAATAACGAATATAAAAGACGATATATGTGGTTCTGCTGCTTCAAATTATAAATCTTTCTGTCCATCATAATTCTAACAATGTGCAATGCTACATCAGTCAAGCACTTAAAATTACATCACGGTAAGGGGACTAGGGCATCAATACCTTTAAGATATTGACGAAATCGATACCAAGTAGTATCTAAACGTCTCCCATCAAAACGATACCTGCAATCGATTGTTTTTGCACCCAGAGCTAGAAAATATGGTTATTTGTATGGACTTGCTAACAGCCAATCAACAGCAAGCGTTCTTCTCTTTAAAGCAACATGTGATTGGTCCACTGACACAGCAGCTACAACCCGTCTGTGGTGGTGAAGTAGTGGTTTTTAGGTTTTTTTATTTGTAAAGTAAAATATTTTATTGATCCAGACTTTCGGTCCATATGCACTTCATTGATCTTTAACATCATCTAATTTTCTCCTTTGCTTTCGTCATAATTACGATTGCCACTAGAGGGCGATACCACTGTAATGTCAATATACGCTTTACTAAAATAAATAACACTGTTGTTTTTCGTGTGGAGGACAAACTCTCAAACCTTTCAGAACAAATACTAAGAGCGTGTGCTTCCTCGCCAATCATTCACCAATCAGCCGTAATCACCGTGTTACTGCAGAGAAGTCAAACCCATTCTGGATACAAACCATTTTTCTATGTTTACATTTGTCTTGGTGTAATTAGGAACAGTTCCCAGTTGTTGGGCTGGTTCTCCTTTCAGACAAACCGCATGTTTCACAACATATTCACCCGAGAATTAATTACTCTCATTATCACCATCCCCTTCCCCTCCTCCTTTTCTCTCTCCAACATCGATCTCTGCTTATCCTTCTCTCTTTCTGTCGCACCGTCATCTCATTTACAACATATCACTCTCACAATCTGCACATTTGTTTCTTTTTCTTTAGTGCTTCTCAAGGCAGCACATCTGTTGTTTGGGGGGATAAAAAGACACGTTACAGTAACAGTCTATTAGAGACTAGAGCTGAATGTCAAACTGTTTAATCTGTAAAATAAACACCAAACCTCACAGCTTGTCTGGATTATTAGGAACATAACTAAAACTATGTCAAATCACTCATGATTAGAGTCATGAATATGTTAGCTGTAATCTTTTAGTTTTACTCTGGAGACACTGTCAGTATCGCTTAACTTCACTTGAAACAAGCCTCATTATCTGTTAGTGAGAAGTGATACATTAGAAAAATAAAAGGAGTCCTGAGACAGATAGAAAAGTCAGAGCTGTGAAACCTTGTGTGGTATTTTGTTGCAGACTTGGTATTTGTTTTTTGGGGCGTGTATAGTATTTACTTAATCTTCAATTTAGATTTCCAGACTGCTGCTTCCTTTATAAACTGTGTGGCCGCTTTGATGTAACCCATCACACGTGGGTGGTTTCTTACTGCCACTACACACCACTGCATTTTAAATGGGAGGCTAATAACACTGCAAAAACTCTCTACTAAAAACTGTATAACTTTATCTCTAGAAAATATGGTGTAATGTAGAAAGTTTGATACTTGTTGGGTTTTCTCTATAAGATATATTCTGTACATTACCAGCTCTATATATTAATATTCTGTCTCTCTGCTGGAATATCTTTGCATGATTTCCAGTTAAAAACTCATAAACTTATTTATCTTCTACTGGTCCTTTATGCAGCCGCTGAGTTCAGCCTCTGTCCGAAACAGGCCGTTTTAGCTCCTGTCTCTTTAATTAATGTGCTTATTTTTGGCGGAGTATTACACCATAAAACAATGAGGTGATGTATCAGGTTTGTTGATGGTTTTCTGTTGTCCTACGATAGCAGTGGACATTAAAGTAGACAGGTTGGACTGAAGAAGCTGTCCCTGTGCTCTTTTCCCGTGACCTGAGAGTAGTTTTAATTCAGTAACGAGCAAGTTAATAGTTAACACACAAAGAGTAACTAGATAAGTGACTTTAAACTGTGACACATTTCACTTTTCAGACTCTTTTCTTATCAATTTAGAGTGAAAAATTGATCGTATACTTTGAAACAAGTCTAACAATCAAACAGAAACGGGGCTTGATAAGAAAAAAAGAAGATTTATTCATTCAAGAATTTGTGAATTTCTTGAACTGTCCCTTTAGACCTCTGGGCCGTAAAGCCAAACGAGCCACATGCATTACTGCCGCTCACTCTGCTTAAAACGGCACCATTAACTGCACCATTGTTGCGGTCAGTGAGCTTTATCAGCAGAAGGTTAAAGTAATAAAGAGTTGAAAAGGTCGGCAATCAGGCCGTCACGGCTGAAGAAATTAGTTTGTCAGAGAGTAAATCTTGTCGTGGACTTAATGAGTTTTAGCAGAAATAAACCGTTGTGTCATGTGACAACAGCAAGACTTGAAGGCCGAACAACAAACCTGTGATTCCTGCTTTAAAAATACATTATTGTCCATGTATACTAATCCTGGATTATTTTATGCTTCATGGCCAAAAGTATGTGGATATGCAAACATTCATCTTCTGCTTTCAGGCTTTCCTGGTGCCTACATTACCCAAAATGCAACTTGACCACTGACATTTCATTTGGAGATTGAAGTGATCCAGATTTCTTTCATTTTCAAACTTGTAGTCTTCAGACCCAACCAACACTGACTCAAGGGACATCATTTGAGGCAATCTATTAGATTTCACACAGCAGCAAAAAAGGCTTTATACTGTTTTTTACACTGAACACCTGGAAACACAAACTGAGGTGGCAAATCAGGGGAGTTGCCCTTTAAAATCTGATGACAAGACAGTAACATTTTGCTTCAGAATTCATTAATTTCAATAAGAGCTGTCGGTGGATTCCCTGACATTAAGCTGTGCACATTTTTCACATCAGGTTCAACCTTGGTGAACTTTGACAGTTGAGTATGTGTCGTTGACCAATAGCCATCTTGAAAGTGTTGACGTTTGAGGGACCAGAGAGAAAGAGAGACCAAAATGAAGGAAGCTATCGTAGTTTACTCTGGTGAGTATAAAATTAACCTCTAGTGTGGTTTTGCATGGTGAAGATCATTGTTTTGTAACCGCTCTCTCCTGTTCCCTCTACAGTTTTTGCCTTCCTTACCTGCTGGTGCCCTGCCTCTGTCCCCTGGATCCCTCTCCCCGTGCACTGCCATCCCATCATGGACCTTACCTCACCAACCTTCCCTGGAACCCTACCCCAGACCCAGCCGCTGCTCCCTCACTGCCCCACTCACCCTGTCATTAAAACCCTGCTTTTTGAGTTACCTCCTGTGTGTTCGCTCGTCTCTTGTCTGCTCTCGGGTCCTATTATTTCTGGTCGTGACACCGTTAGAGTTATTGAGACCTTTTCCCTTTTACATTTACTTTATTTTTTGGGCATTTTTTACCTTTATTATTACACAGTCAGTGGCATAGTGGCTGACTGGAAACGGTACCTTGCCGAACTCAAACCAGGGACGTTGCAGGTATGTGGCATGCACTTCAACACCTTGGCTATGGGGCGCTCCAAGAGCTTTTCTCTTCTTTGAATAATTCTTTACTGAATAAATGAACAGTAAGAGTATTTAGAAGAAAATGTCAGTGTGCAGTCACCAAGCCTCTATAGCACCATGTATTTAAAGATGGACAGACACATCTCGCTGTGCCACTCTCTGTTTTGACCGGGCCTTTGGAGAGATCAAACACTGATGTTGGATGATAAGATCTGGCTAACAGGTGGAGTTTAGGTCAGGACTCTGAGCTGACAAGTGAAGTTCTGGCAAAACCAATTCTTAATGGAGCTGGCTTTGTGCACAGAGGCATTGACGGTTATCATTACAGAGTAAATGTGCCGAAAACTTGGGGGACTTAAAACACGAAAGAGTCAAACAAACACAAAGCTGGAAGATGTGTACAAGTCCTTCCACAGTTACTACCATCAGGTCACCGCTATAAAGTCCCCTTGGCCAAAAAACCCCAAAAACATACACCAGAACTCCTTCATTCCCACTGCCATAAGCATTTCATGTGTACTCTTACATACCTACCTTGTTTGCACCAATACCATGTACTATATTTTGCCTAAATTATTTATGCTGTATGCTTGATTATGTGTTTAGGAGGATGTATTGTATGTCTGAGTTCTGAATATTGAGTCATGACAGACAATAACGTTTCTGAATCTAAAGAACACTTGTCTAAATGATCGTTGTGTGCTGTTGCATTAATATTTGCCTTTATTAAATCTATAAGAGGTTTAGCCCAAACCAGGATCCCAGACCAAAGGTACACAAAAGTATGTTGACAGGAGTGTACGGTCATACTTTTGGCCCTGAAGGGTATTTTCATTACATTAAAAATCTTTTTTTGTTCGTTTGTTGCAAGCCACTTCATACTAGTAGTACAACTGAGCAGCCAACCAGCACAAAATCCTGCAACTTTAAGTGCACTCAAACACACACACACATACACATACGTGTGCAGAGTGTGTGGACAGGGGGTCTTTGTGCTGGTTCAGGGTGCGGTTCAGAGGTTTAATGACATGAACACACACACATGCCAAACACTGAGACTTTAACATGCTGCAGCCCCACCCCAACAACTCTATTGACCTATAGTAAGAACCATTCACAATTCATGTTGTGTAAGAATGAAGCATTTTTTATTCATTTCTATTATTTACATCTTGTATCTTTAAAAGGATTGTTTATTTATTTCCTTTGCAAACCTTGAACCTCATATCTCTGCAAAGACTCATCTAGACCTTCAATAAACCTTCAGTGGTGGAAGAAGTACCACAGTATAAAAGTACTGCTTTACAAGTAAAGTTCTTGCGTTCAAATTCTAAAGCAAATTGAAAGCGGGAACATGTGTAATTTTACTAAGAGCCACTTTATCCAAAGTAGTGGAGCGATGTGTGTTAAATGAGTGGACCAGATGACAAGAAGAAGACTCTGTTTTCAGTCAAAAGCTGCAGAAAACTTGTCAGCTGAGGTCATTTAAGATGTGAGAACACTTAACATGTTTACTGGGCAGCAAATCTAAATTTAAAGATTAAAGATTAAAGCTGCGAGCAGCGTTGGGTGGGACCTCTGGCCGCGACGAAGTGGAAAGGTTTCCGTCAGGTGCATTTAATGCATTTTACCCTTTTTATTTTCCAGAGCTGCTGCAATACAAGAAACCAGAGGAAAAATAATAATCATTAATATAATTTTAATTCATTTTAATTTTTTTTTCTTTTAAAAAAAAACAATAAATGTTTTTGTTTTATGTTATGAGGCTCTTCAGTGTGAAATATTAGCTGTTGTAATTTTGTCTACTGTTATGCACCCATAAAGATTTTATAATATGTTTCTAAAGGAAAACACTGATTGAAAAATCAATTATTTTGTGTACCGCATTCAGTGTGATACCCAATGAATAATAGTACAAGAGGAAACCCCCACAAGCCTAATCACACAACAGAAGAAATTGCAAAGCATGAATCAGATGGGAGTTCCTAATGAAATAAGACAAACAAGATCATTAACAACGGGAAACTGTTTTATAACACATTGCTTTACAAAATTTGGTCAAACAACTTTTACAATTGAAGCATCAAAACAGTGGAATGCTATCCCTACAAATAGTGTAATAATTGGTTTAAAATAAACAAGCAAAAAGGTTGAAAATAAATATGTATAGGTCTGTCATATAGGTTTGTGTGTTGTATACACACCCAGGGACAACCGATCAAAATTAACAGTGTGCTAACTTTAAATACCAATAAATGAAAATAAAATGAGTTACGCTAAGGAGACGGGTAACTCAATCAGTGGACATCCAGATGTGGTCAATGAAGAAATCCTTCATTTGTGGATACATTTTCTGCATTGTCAGAGGAGACTGTTGGAACAACAGGAAAAACAAATGGACACTGAAATAGAGCCATCAAGAAATGCAGTCAGAGAAGGAGCAGCTGAACAGAAATATCTTCAACAGCAGAGTCAGCATTTTTGGACCAGTCCTGATGAATGGGGACACAAAATGGTGAAACTCAACCACTGGGTTAATACAACATTCAATCTCTGTAAATTTAACAAGTGCTTTTTTCTTTTAAACGCATTCAGACCCGGGCATTTATCGGACACTGCAATAAGTAGATATACGTTACACGCACACACACATATACACACACACTCACACTCTCTCTCTCTCTGCCTGTCTGTGTAGACATTTAGACTGAGCAACTGAAATGAACCTCCAACACTTTGATGAGTCAAACAGGAGAGGAACTTATTTCCAGTGAAACCTGTAGATATGTTTGTAGTTCATGCTCATGTAATTCGTGTTTGATCTAGACTTTGACAGCAATGTCAGTGAAATAGTTGACAGACTGCACAGATATCTAAAAACATAATAATACAGTCAATAAACTTGAACTAGAAACAGAAAACTGAGGCACCTTTTCCTTTTCAGGTATCATGACAAGTTTTCTCTATGCAGGAATAATATATATATTTTGAAAAGCCTGAAAAATCGTCGAAAATCCCACATGTAACGGCAAACTGTGCACTTGCTGTTGAATTTAGGTCAGTGGTGTCAGTGTGTGATTTGTAGGTCTTGATAAGACAAACAATTGAGTTTTGGTTTGATCCTTCTACGACATTCCTATCAGGCGTAGTGGCCGTTTTAGTGTTTCTAGCTGGCGCTAGAGAGTTTGACGTTGTTTGTTTTTCCATTTTATCGAATTTTTTGCCGGGCCTGATGTGCATTCCGAAATTGGTGAGTTTTTGAGCAGGTTTAGGGGGTCAAATTGAGGCACAAAGTGTCGATAGTATAATAAATTTAAAAAACGACACAAAAACAATTGGGTTCTTGCCTCCAGGGGAGGCAAGGACCCTATTGTGCGAGGACTCCAGAAAGGAGTCCTCGCCCTCTTGCCTTTAGGCTCGGTCCCTAATAATTTGAACAAAACACTTAAATGGTCAGTAACGTGGACAGTAACAACAATCAATATTTAAATCAAGCATAAAAACCAGGTCCAGGTTATGACATCTTAGGCTTGTCCCAAAAACTAAGTTATCGACTCATCGTACAATGACTATTATTTTATCACTACATCAGTGGTATAAAGTGATTTCAAATGGCAATAGTAAGCTAAAAGATAATTTGTAAAATATATGAAAGTAATGGATACACACTAGAAATAGTTCAAACTGTTCAAATAGATAGCTTAATATAATGGATAAATGGGTGAAATGTCTGGCTACTACATGCTAGTAGTAGTAAACCTGATAAATCTGACCTAAACGTCTACAGTTAAAAAAATGTATGAAAGCACTACTGTTTCATATATTAATAGTGTTAAATATCATCCTGTTTGTAATAATTTAAAATCATTTCATGCTGGTGTTCATCTGATGGGTCTGTGAGGGAGCGTCCACAAAGTACAATATAATAAAATTGTTCTTCAGTGCAGTGTTTGACCTCCTCTGAGTGGAGTTCAGCTTCTGAAAAGACTGAATCAAACTCTGTCAGAGCAAATACAGAAGCTCCTTTCTGATGTCGGCACCTTAAACAGCCTCCAGCAACCCCCCAATCTCCATCAGCCCGCCCCCCCCCCGAACACAGCCGGACACACACACAGTTTACACCACATGCACTCTGGTCGGCACGCTCACCTGTGGCTTCCTCAGAGAGCTGCCTGTGTGCAGCCGGCTCATTCTGGATAAGGTAAATAGTCGCTCTGGTCATTATGCCCCCTCCTCATGTTTCACTCAGCAACAAGAGCTGGGTTCAAGGCCAGAGCTTGGGGGGGGGGGGGGGCATGAAACTGTCCCTCTGTCTTAGATCCTGAGGTCTGACAGTTCAAACACAGGACGTACAGGTTTGACCTCATATGTCTCTAATGTCAAAGAGGTCATGTTTAACCCAACACTATTAAAATGAACCAGTAGATTATTTTAAAGAATGAGTGTTTTAGCCTATTTTTTCATTGCTACAGTTAGATATAACCTCTGTATGTCTTCAGCCTCATGAATATTACATCATCCTCCATGAATCCTTTGCACTGCTCTGCACATTTGCACAAAGTTTTATTGTATAATATGTCTTAGCATTGTGACAATGTTATACTGTATTTCAATCATTTTTCAAAGTTTTATCTTTCATGCTGTAGCACAGATGTTGGAGCCATATTGTATTTCACTACAAGTACTCTGTATTTGTCAGATAAACTTTGAATAGTCTCAGCATCTTAGTATATTAAAAATAAATAAATACACAATATGTGCAACATTTGACATCACACTGATAAGTGAAAAAATGCATTTCTTAAGATGTGATACTCCCCCCACCCACCCCAACATCTTTCATCACCACCTTTAATTTCGTCCAGCTGTGAAAAGCCTCTCCATTTCTTTTGTGCACTGCTCTGTGGAAGAATAGTGTCCATTTATAATTTGCTAACCATCTGACCTAGTGTTAAGGGTTGTTCAGACCAATCGCCGGGCAACGTGATAAAGCGTCACACGAAAATCATGTCAACGCGCGAGTTGAACATTTTGAACTTTTGCGGCGACACCGTGCCGCAACAGCCTATCAGTGTTGAGATTCTCCTGACGTCCGCATCCTGGATCACTTGCTGAAAAAAACTAAAAAAAAAAAATCAATGAGTTCAATGTAGGGTCGGTCGAAGACGAGGGAGAGACAGCAGGCCAATCAGGGATTGGCATCGGAGGTTTGTTGACGAATGGACACATATACAGCTAGACTCTGTCATGCTTATTAAAACACCTGTGTAACTAAAGTAATTTAATCACTGATTTTATGTATCTATGACCTTTTTATTGTATAACTGCTTCGTTTTGTTTCATCAGTCGTGTTTTATCTTGTTTAAGCAAAATATGTTGTCAGTTATGAAATGAGAATTAAAAAATCTCATATCAAAGTACATCTGATGAAGATGAACCTGAATCTGAGAAGTCTGTCACATGGAACAGAGCATGTGTACCGACAAGCACAAGGAAGTGAAGAATATATTTATTAACCAACTCAGGAACAGGATGCAGAAATCCAGGCAGGCCAGACTAAACAGGACAGAACAAATAATCCAACCAGACTTAACTGAAAACCAGTATTTAAATACAAACTGAACTGATGAAACAATAAGGAACAGGTGGTGGGAGAGGAGGACATGTTGGGAGCTGATTGGCTGAAGAGGACACAGAGCAGGGCAGCAATAACGAGGCTGATGCAGGGCAGCTATGAAGCATAGCGAAAGATCATGGTTTGGTTTAAAATAATCATTTTAATGATAGTTACTAAATTAGGCAACCTAAACACATCATGGCAACATAAACACCACGAGAAAAAAAAAAGGCCTGATTTGGGGTTTGAGTTATGACACTTGTGGTTGGCAGCAAAGTCCACTTTTTATAGATTATATCCATCCACCCAACCTGTCTGAAAAATTTGAACATTATATAGACGGTGTATGTGGCTCAAATGTGGTGCAAGCACAAAATATACTTCCAACTCAAATACATTAGTTTGAAAGTTGTGCTAAGTATCACCAAAGAAAAGGAACACTACAAAGACCAACTGGCCCAGAAAAACTTCCTCAAAACATCTTTTATACCCTCTGTAATCGTCACCCTCAACAAAATAATATTAGTCTTGTCAGTTGTAGTTTTAACTGTATTTTATTTAATGTGTACTATCGAGCCTTGTCAAAGGAAGATTTCTGTTACTTTGTGAAAGACAATAAAGTTATCTTCTCTTTTCTTATCTGTCCTGAATTTAAAAGCTTGGACTGAGACTTTTGTTTAACTGAAATGCATTTATTCCATGTGAAAACGTTTGACATTGTTATATGTGGATTATTTGGAGTAAGATTCAATACTTTATTGCCATGTCGACATAGTCAATTGGAATTTGTTGCGGTGGGTCTCACAAATACATCAACATTCACTCTCAGCATTCCAGGATAAAAACAAGTGCATGAATAAGATAAATAAAATCCAAGTAAAAGTAAAACATAGAAACATAGAAAAACAGTACTGTGGGGGGAGAGCAGCAGAATAAAGTGCAAAATGCATGTTAAAGTGCACAATGCGGTAAACAATAATGAGGACACTGGGTCTGGATCTGAAGGTTGGTTCTTCAAAACTGATCAGATCTATTAACCTCTGTTGTATCGGACAGATTTCAGAGAGAAACCCAGAAACTATCAGAGGCCACATGACATGAGAAAGGTTTTTTTGGTGTTTAGGTAAACCTACTTTTTGAAGAAAAGACGAAAATGATCAGTTATCATTGTGTCATATGAAAAAATGGAACATGTTTGTACACAAACAGTCACACCCTGCATGTTTACGCCCGTATGCTTTCTAGTACACTGGAGGGAAATCATCTTGGGTGTGGTTGAATACTGTACTGTGTTTTTAACAAAGACAGAATGGTTGCATAATTTTATATGAGAGTTACAGGGAAAGAGAAATGTCATGTTACATGGTGCTGGAAGCGTCATCAGGTCACCAAGTACTCAAGTCAAATTCTTAAATCCATTGATCGTGTGTCTTCTAAACAGGAAGAGGAAGTGTGGATGGAGAGAAGAGACTTAAAGGAGTCTCTTGCGTCTTTCCTGGGATGCGATAGACGTTTTCTCTCAGCCGCTATCTCAGCACACACATGTGAGACAGGAGACGGACTCTCAGATAAGCAGAGACCCAGTGGCTCCTACTTTACACCGCTGCTGAGGACTCTCTGTGGGAAATACATGATAGAGACCAAAAGGGTGTCATGGGTCAACAAGGGAAGAGGAAAGCCTTTGAGGTGGACGATGTTGATTAGAAAACAGCTCCGGAAAATGTTGGTTTAATGCTTGTTTCCATCCACTGCTGCTGTGTGAATTTTAGGAGTTGGTTCATCAAGATAACGGTGGCGCTAATTCTCCAGTTGGTGCCATTGAACCATTTCGGAAGAAGAGGACCCAAGGAGATAGCTACTTTAGGTGGGGTTGGTAATAATATCAGGTGTCTATATGAACAACGAAAGAGGTTTTCATTGCTGTAATTATACCTCCTGTTAATACTGACTATTAAAAGATCGTCAAATGTGCTTTTAATGGAAGTGATAGAGGACAAAATCTACCTTCAAAGTGTCACAGTAGTCCGTGAAATAGCCACAAAATTTAATCTATAAATTTATGTACAAAGATACGGATTTTCCATTTTTTACGTGACACTTTTCACAACTTGGCTTTTTTGTGATGACTTTCAAACTAATGTATTTCAATTGGAAATATCTGATAACTTTTTTTGTTTGTTTTTCCCCAGTAAGGACTCAGAAACTATTAGAAAAATCACTGTTAAAAAATAATGATGTTTTATGATTTGAGAGCGCTGTCATGAAGATCTGGTTAGGGTCACTTAAATGACGAAGTTATTAATGTTACTTCTTTAAAGTTAGGCAACCTTCATTGTCATGGCAACATAAACATCACAACAACAAAAAAGCGCCGGGATTTGAAGCCAATTTGACATAGCGGCCGTATATACCTTTACGGTATGTAATTACAACATCATGTGATTCTATTGGGCCCAAAAAGACTTTTCCCATAGACTTGCATTGTGAAGGAGACGTCTGTAAATCAGCAGATACATTTTTCGGAGCATCACAAACCCACAAAATTACTTGTTTTACTGTCAGATTTGAGCCGTTTGGTCCGATAACACTAGCACAAAGATTTGCACTATTAGGTTGTTTTATCCCCATTCAGGTTATCCGGAGGGCTAAACCAGAACTAGGCGGCTCTGCTAGCTAAAGTTGCTAGTGGGCTTGCTCTATGGGCCCAGTGATGTGGAAGCAAAAGAACATTTTTTAGCTTCATGCGCCACTGAGCAGCTTTCATAGGAATAAATAGGGGCCTCGCCCCCAACGCTGTATCCAGTTCTCCATGAGGAAAGTTCATCCACCCAACACACCACTTTCAAACATTGAAATGTGTACCTATTTATATACACGTCTGTTAATCAAACATGGTGTAGGCATGAAATATACTTCCAGTTCAAAATATATTAGTTTGAAATTCGTGCTGAGTGTCACACAAAAAAAAATCATGTCCATGCACAAGAATCTATAGATTAAATTTCGTGGCTGTTTCACAGTCTGAGTTAGTCATATCAAATGATATCTGACACATTTACAGTCTTTTTAGCATCAGATTCCCTCTTAGTGTTTCCCTGTTGAGCTGTGGTGGAAGTATAGTAACAAAAATACACCGCTACTAAAAACACTGTAACTTTGAAACATAGAAGATGAAGATTTGACTCATTTGGACGACTGAAGGTTCATATTAGCTTCAGATCAACTTTTAAATACTTTTTTTTTTACACAGAACGAGCCCTGTGGATTTAGTCCTCCATCACTTCTATTGTAAGTGCATTATGAAGGGATCTTCTAATGGTCAGTATGAACAGGAGGAATCATTACAGCAAGAAAAACACACTTCATGTTCATTTGGCCTCCTGGCTGTTGGTTTAAGACACACCTGAAAAACTATGAGCCTGTCCTTTACGGTAATTCTGCCTTAAACTGTGCCAATTGCCACTTAGCTGACATAAATTGAGAGTATGTATTATGGCTGTAGACTCATAGTTTTGTTAAGTCTTAGGTAAGGTTTTAGCTCCTCTGCCTCTCCAGCCTGACCAGAGGTGGACCGGCAGCACAAGAGGCCTCTGTGTGTTGGTGGAGGTGAACTCAGTCCTACCAGAAACCCTCTCTGTTAGCCTTTTGTGACATTTTAAGTGAACGTGTGTGTATGTTTGAGGTTTGGTAGATGTATTCATGTATGTGTGTGTGTGTCCAGTTCTATTCAGCTCTGTCAGTCTGGACTGGAAATGTGTGAGGCGGTTTTGGAGTGAAGTGCCATTTCCTCAGAGGGGAAAAACAAGGTGGGCCAGTCACTCCTTAAACACCCTTTTATTCACAACATCCTTTAAACATGAACACGTTGCTGAGGAGTGTGTGTGTGTGTGTGCCTGCCTGTGTTTATGGTTATTTTTAGGCCACAACCCTCCTCTGTCTGTTGCTCAGCTCTGAGCCCATTGGTTCCTACTGAAGCTCACAAAAGGTGTGAAGTAGGGCTGCAACAATTAATCAATTAACCATCAATTATTTTGATAATTGATTTATCTTTTCAGTCTTTTTTAAGAGAAATTCTGTGATCCAGCTTCTTAAATGTGAATATTTTTGTTTGTTTTTTAGTCCTCTATGACAGTAAACTGAATATCTGAGTTGTGGACAAAAGGAGACATTTGATGGCATCATCTTTGACTTTAAGAAACACTGATTGATACTTTTCACCATTTTCTGACATTTTATCAACCAAACAACTAGTTAAGATTCAAGATGAAGATTCACTTTGTCATTTCAGAGTATTAGCATACACAGAATGAAACCAGCAATCAAGTCTCACCAGCTCTTATCAGTGCATTAAAAAGATAATATAATAGGTACTAAAATGAAAACCAAACAGCTACAGTATGTCAAACACAACAGTTTAGCAACAGTTTAAAGTTGAGAAAAAGATGCATTAATGTGCTTGAGAATGAAAATAATCATAGTTGTTGCCCTAACATAAGGAATTGTACATTTTGGAAGAAAATGTTAATAGTGGTTTGATTTGATTTTGTTTTTCAACTGTTTAAATAAAAATTGACTAACGAGAATAAAGTATTGAAAATCATGTAAAATTGAATTTCCTTAAAAGAAAAAGTGACCCGACTGAGCTGTGATGTCCTACATTTGGAAACATGATGTTATGTTAATATTCAAGAAGTAGAAATGAAAAACATTTGGTTTTCTTGTATTGTTCTGTGTATAACAACAAAAAGATTGTTCAAAAGCCTGAAAAGGATGTAGACATGATGAAAACACTTTGCTGCCTGCTGCTTATTTATTACAAGAAACCATTTTATTTGTTTTCTTCCATATAAAACGTTTTATTTTCAAACCGCATAAAGAGCAGCAAAGATTTGTTTTTCTTTGAAAAGTGAAAGTCAATCATCAAAAGTAGTTATATTCTATTATTGTGTATTATTTTAAGAATATGACAGGAAAACAAAGACTAATTCGCTTTCCGACCTTTCTGAATGTAGCTCATATGAAATAAATAACACTTATATCTGGTCCTGTATCTATCTCCGTTTTTAATCCACCTAAATAGAATATTACTTTAATTGATATTAATTTTACTTTGTGTTTTTATTTATTTATTTGTGTTTTGTTTTATATTGTTGTGTGGCTGTTTGTATGTTTGAAAAAGCCAATAAAAATATGTTTTAAAAAAAAGTCTTAGTAATTTCCTAAAACAGCTGACCACTGTGGTATTTAACAAACAAACAAGCAAACAGGAGGAACAAGTGCATTCGTTGGGAACTATTTTTAGCGGTGGATGAATCCACATTTGGTGCTCTAGTGAGTATTTCTGGTGTTTGTGTGATTGAGTCAAAATAAACTACAGTGTGTGTTTTCATGGTGATGAAGGAACATGTCACCTAGTGCAGTGGTGTGGCTCTCTGACGTGTTTTTAATAGTTTTTGAGCAATAACGGACAAATAAGATATATCAGGCTTTGATAACACATACGATACTTGTTAGTAGATGAGTTCATTGTTGGTTTGACATGTTGACAATAAGAAAAATACAAAATATTAAACTTTAACAGCCTCAGACTCACATTAAACAACGAAGCAAATGACTCCCACATTCACTGTGAAGATACATCAAATAATTAGAGAATATACTTTGACTTCTACACTCAAGGAGGCGCTATATGCATGAACGAGGCACCAAAATATGTACAGCAAGCCCTTCTCAATGCTGAATGTGTGAATTTAACAGAAATGTCGTTTAGTACACTGTATTTTTAATGTATTCATGTATTTTTAAATCATGTCACTGTGTCCCTGCAATTTGTCCTGATTGTTTTTAACACAGTATGTGGTGAATACAAATGAACTAAATAACTAATTAAACAAAAACTGTGACTTTGCTTATTCCAAGGCAAACATGCAGCCTTGAAATGAGGAGAATCATGCAAGAAAGTTTTGGAAACGAGGAAATCCTGACTGAATAAAGCATGAGGCACAACAAGGATCAGAGGGTCGATTTAGCCCCCCATCAACTATCAGTTATTTAGTTTTGTGATAACTGCAATACCACGAAGAAGCCAGCAGGTGTCAGTGATGCTACAGTCTGAATATTTAAGTTTACTTTTCTAATGCAGTGTTGGTAATCGATACTATACTGGTCTGTATTCTCCAGGACATTCTTTTAAATGTAGTTATTATCACAGTAACTACTATTCTTCCTGAGTTGGGATTGCTTGTGTAACAGATTCTCTATGTAAAACAAAAAACATAAATTCTTCATATCTTACACTTTACCAGAAAGCAGCTGGAAAGTTTTATTTTTAATGTAATTTCTTTATTATGTCAAAGCCCGTTGACAAGCTTCAGCTGCTTGATAATGAATCAATAATTAGAATCAGGTGTGTTAAAGTGGAGAGATATAACTAAAAAATGCAGGGCAGCAGCTCTACAGGAGCAGGCTGGAGACCACTGCTCTATACAGTGCATATCCAAATGATATTTCGTAGCAATGGCTCAAAATAGTACAGAATTTTTTTTAAAGTGCTAATATTAAAAATAGTAAAACAGAGGAAAACAACAACAACAAAACAAAAAATAAACTATTAATATGACATAATAAATGACATATAAAGATAATAAAAACAAATAAAATAAAAGTTAAAAATAAATTAAAAAAATGTTTTTAATTATAAAGTGTGGGTTCATATATATTTTAGTCAGATGTTTCAGAAAAAAGCCAAAAATTACTAAAGTTTTCACAATAACGACTGCGTGACGTGCTTATGACGTACACCAATCAGAGACTGATTTACTGCTGCCTGGTTACCAGTGACCAATAGGAAGCTCCGGTGTGAGCGCGTATAAACTGATCTGTTGCTGTTTTAGTTCCGCATTGAAATCTGATTTTAACCTTCAAATAAACGTTACAATACGTTTTAAAAAAAATCTTATTAAGGTTTAAAATCCTCCCAGGATGAGTCTGTCTCTAAGGTAAACCACCAGTTTCTGCGTCGTTTAGCTCTCCGGAGTTAGCATGTTTATATCAGAATAATCATTTTAATGTGTTTAATGTGTTAGTTAGTGATTATCTGTGACGCTTTTAATGTTATCTTACACTGAGTCTATGTGTTTATGTATCTAATATAGCTCATAGTAAGCTGCTGTTGTGTTTTAAGTGAATTTAAGCTGTTGTTGAATCTAAATGAACTTTAAATGTCGTGTTTTTATCCTCAGAAATGAACTTTCAGCGGATAAAACGAAGCGTAAGAAGAGACGGGAGCTCACCGAGGATCAGAAACACGAAATCAAAGAAGCTTTTGAGCTGTTTGACACCGACAAAGACAAAGAAATAGATTATCATGAGCTGAAGGTGAGCAGAGAAACATTACAGAGTCCAGAAGAGACAGAAAAAACCCTAAAAATGTTATTATAATGTGCGGATAAATGTGTTTTTATCATTGTTCTCTGTGCTTCATCACCTATCTGTCAATGTCAGTGGTGGAAAGTAACTGAGTAAGTACATGAAGTATAATTATAAGGCATTTAAGCTTTACTGTAGTATTTCCATGTGATGCTACTTTTGTACATCTCAGAAGGAAATATTGTACTTTCTAATCTGCTACATTTATTTGAATAAGCAGCAGACATTAAAAAATACACATTTAAATACAGTTAAAGAGTCAAATAGAAAATAAAAGTGAATTTAAATGGAATAAAATCTCTGCAATCGTCCTTTAAACTACGAGCTGTCAATCATCATCAGATCTTTTCATGTGAATCTGTTCGCTGATTTATTTTCCATAAGGCAGAGGTGAAGAATAAATGTTCTTAAGTACAGTTTGAGGTACTTGTACTTTACTGTAGTATTTCCATGCGATGCTACTTTCTACATCTCAGAGGGAAATATTGTACTTTCTACTCCACTACATTTATTTGACAGCTTTAGTTACTTTTCAGATGAAGATTTGACACAATGGATAATATAACAAGCTTTTAAAATACAACACATTGTTAAAGATGAAACCAAAAAGCAGTGTGTAGTTGGCTCACATTTCAGATGAGTTGTTAACAGCTCCACCAAATAGTGATTTTTCCCTCTAAACTTCTCACATGCTTTCATTTCAATAAATGTTCAAATGATCCAATATTTCAGCAAAAATCAAAGATTAGAGAAAAAGTCTGAAAAACTGAAAACACATTTGTGTATCAGAACTTAATTTCTTCTTCTTTCCTCTCCCATTAATCATCTCACCACCCCTCACATTTATCTGCTGACCTTTTGGAGGGGCCCCACCCCTAGGTTGGGAACCACTGGACTAAACTAGCTAACTGTATATAAAGTAGTGTAAACTAGCTCCACCTCCAGCAGCTACAACAGTAACATGCTGCTCTAACACTGATGCTTCACTATCAATAAGATTTCATTTAACCATTTATGACAAACAACAGGTGGCGATGCGAGCGCTCGGCTTCGAGGTGAAGAAAGTCGACGTCCTGAAGATCCTTAAAGACTACGACAGAGAGGGAAACGGGAAAATAACATTTGAGGATTTCAATGAAGTTGGTAAGTTTGTCTCCTCTTTAACAGGCGTTACAGTTAAGTGTTGAACTGTATGAATAACATTATCTCTCCGCAGTGACCGACCGCATTCTGGAGCGAGACCCGAAGGAGGAGGTCATGAAGGCCTTTAAGCTGTTTGACGACGACGAATCAGGAAGGATCAGCCTGAGGAACCTGAGACGAGTCGCTCGAGAGCTCGGGGAGAACGTCAGCGACGAGGAGCTGCGCAGCATGATCGACGAGTTCGACACTGACAGAGACGGAGAGAGTAAGTGATCGGATCCGACCTCGCAAGATTGTTGATGTGACTTTAACGTTCAGACAGGATGAACATCACAGGAGGAGGTGAGGGAGGAAATTGGAGAGTGATTTGGAGAGCTGAAAGTGAGGCAAAGATACTGTGTGAGGAAGAAGAGTCATAACTGAACATACAGACATGAAACACACATTGATGTCATTTAGTGTGATTTACACTTCCTGAGGATTTCATTATCTTTGATCTCCATCTGCAATAAAGCCACTTAAAAACCAGGCTGCATGTTGAAGTTTTCTTCAGTATTACAGTAATCAACAGGAGCTGCTAACAGCTGATTCACTTTCAATGGAGACTATTTGACTAAATGTGAATAAATCAGGTGTAAAAATGTGTCTGAAAGAGAAGAGCATCAACCTGCCTGCAGCTGACATCACAACAACACATATAATGAGCTTTTATGGGGTCTTGCTCTCTTGATGGTTTCATTTTTTTCTTTTCTTCCCCCGTCATTTTTGTTCCATTCTATTTATGTCTTTGGTAATTATTGTTTTATACTGATGAGAAGAAATGAAAAAAGTAATTCTGGATCTTATCGTCCCTATTTGTCTTCTATCATACTTTCATACCTTGAAGATCAGGAAACAAATGGGTATTAAATTGCGTTCTGTGTGGTGTTAAATTTTTAAATTGACCTTTTTGAACTTTGTCAAACACACAGCTTCATGTTTCTCTTTTACCATCTAGTAGTTTGATACATTTGTAACTTTCATTCTCACTTTTATTGACCTTAAGCTGAAAGGAGACCTGCTGAGCTGTACTAAGGACACATGTACAGTCCTGCACGGTTAGGTGTCAACTTTAGACGTGAAAATCTCCCTAATGGCCACTAGAGGGCAGACAGACTATAATACATGATGATGTGTGTTTGTCACTTTTAGGAACTGTGAGAACAAACACTTACTGAATAATGAATCGAATACAATCTTTAGTTTGTTCAGAGGAATTTAATTATTTGTATTTAATCTTTATTTGTAGACTGTAGGTGGCCCTGAGCACTTATGCTGCTTTACAAAAAGGTACTGTTACCAGTTAAAGACAGACTAATGCATCAATAAAACAGAAATTACAGAGTATTTAATGTTCATGAGGTTACAGAGAGGTAGAATCAGCTCTTAATCTATAATAAAAATAACTATAAGGAGCTTTAATCTGACTTTTTTTAATGTGGCTCTTGTGTTAGAAATGATTCAGACTGAACTTCCTTGAACTTTATTTCTCTCTCTCTTCCAGTAAACCAGGAGGAGTTCCTCACCATCATGACAGCAGACTCATGATGAGCTCTGAGCGAGTCTGAGGAAGTTTTTACCGACGCTGACGACAAACTGAACATCTGTCAGTTTGTGCACGAAGAGCGACGCACAGCTTTCTGTCGAGGGTCTGAAGCCAACTTCAATTCATCCTAAAATTAAAAACACAAGAGGAATTGGACCACGTTGTGTTTCCAGAAGTCGAGCTGTGAATCAGACATTGTAAATATCATGCTGGTCTTTACTTAAATGTGCTATAAGTGTCTTTTTTATTTCAATTAAACGGTGTGAATTCACCTCAAAGTGCTAAAGTGTATAACAGTGTATAACCATTTCAGACTTTGATAGATTTGATGTCTTTAGTCTCATCTGATGTTCACTTTCTTATCAATCCTTCTTAAATAACTGTTAAATGTTCAATTAGGGGCCAATTAGTAATTCAGTAATTGTTTCTATTGTTCATTTCTGAATTGATTCTGTCTGTGTATTTTTTTTAAGGAGAACAACACTGGTTGTGTTTGCCGTTTACACAACAAGTGAATGTCTGAATGTGTTTTATTTATTTTGTATAAAATAAATCAGTTTGCCAGGATATACGTCTGTTTTTTTTAACACTTTATGATTTTGAGTCTATGTTTGTGACTCAAAACTATGTCTACGTCCAAGGTGCCCACAGTTATAATGACTTTTCTATGGCTGCCACTAATGATTATCTTCATTATCAATTAATCAGCACATTATTTTCTCTGTTTACTGTTTTTTATAAAATGTCAGAAAACTGCGAAAACTTTTATCATTTCCCACAGTCCAAAGTTATGTCTTCAAATGTCTAATTTTGTCCAACAGTCCAAAACCAAAAGATATTCAGGATATTGTCAAACTCTATGATGAAGAAAAACTTCACATTTAAGAAACTGGAACCAGCAAATATTTGACATTTTAATGAAAATATGACAAGGAAAAAATGTACTTATTTTCTGACAATCAACTAAACTTGAAGTTGTTGTAGCTCTGCTCCATCGAGGTATTAAAGGACTGGTTCATATTTTATTAATGTGTCTTAAACCAGCAGTCAGGTGTCCATATGAGCAGTGAAAGAGGTTTTCCTCTCTGTAATCATTCCTCCTGTTCATACTGACTATTAAAAGATATCCTTAAAATGTGCTTTCCGTGTAAATTGATGGAGGACTGTATCTACAGTGTTTCCACACAGTCATTTAAAGTAGATGATCAGCTTCTATTGAGCTTCAGCAGTCTGAGTTAGTCATATCAAGTGATATCTGACACATTAACAGTCTTTTTAGCATCAGATTCCCTCTTAGTGTTTCCCTGTTGAGCTGTGGTGGAAGTATAGTAACAAAAAGACTTTGGCACTAAAAACACTAACGTTGAAACATAGAAGATGAAGATTTGACTCATTTGGACGACTGAAGCTTCATATTAGCTTCAGATCAACTTTTAAAAATACTTCTTTTTTTTTTTAACACAGAAGGAGGACTGTGGATTTAGTCCTCCATCACTTCCATTGTAAACATCATTCTGGTCAGTATGAACAGGAGGAATCATTACAGCAAGAAAAACACACCATGTTAATTTGGACTCCTGACTGCTGGTTTAAGATGAACTTGAAAAACAGTGAACTTGTCCTTTAGGTATAGTTTTGAATTTTAAAATTGTATCTTATAAAAGAGAATATCAGTATAGATTTGAACAACACTGACACATCCAATAAAATGATGCATGTGTCAAAATAATGAAAAAGCTTTTAGCCTCGGTTACAGTCACGCACTGCACTCACTACAGAGATGCATAATACTGACCACAAAACCTCGTCTTTAGGCGGATCCTCATCAGCTCCCTGTTATTTGGCTCCCACAAACCTTTACATACTGGTTTAGATGAAGGTCTGCAGTCACGAGCTGGTTAGATAAAAAAACATGGCCTGCTTTCCTTTTCATCTGTCTCAGCCCTGCGTCTCAATCATCTGCCGCTCAGATGATTAAGACGAGTGTGGTTTGCTAACCGAGGTTTGCTTTGGTAATAACTTGAGCCAATCACACAATGACAGAGTGGAGGACTCGGTGGTTTTCTCCTGTGTAATAAAGCTTTGAAGCTTCTGAGGGAAACAAATGAAAGTGATGCTGTAATAAAAGGCTGAGAAACACCGTCGTATATGCAGCGTTGAAAGAAGTACTCAGATCATTTACCTCAGTTAAAGTACCAAAACAGCAATGTACAAATACTCCATTCAAGAAAAAGTCCTGCATGAGAGATCCTACTACAGTAAAAGTACATAAGTATCATGAGTGATGTAGTTAAAGTATTACAGTAAAGGTACATAGGTGTATATATATATATATATAAGTATGTATAGTGCTGGGACTGTGTGTGCTCTGTGCTGAAGGTCAGCGTCGATGTTGATTATCAGAAGCTGCATCTGGTCGTTACTGCAGCGACAGACATCATGACTTGCCCTTGCACTGGCACATGCTCAGCTGTTGGTCCCTGGACCGGAGCAACACATGCTCCCGAAATAAACCAACCCAGTTCCTCCCCAGTTACAACCTCAAAGTCGCCCCCCTGTGGTTTCTACTATATGACTCTGCATACACTATCACACACAAACACACACAAACACACACATACTCTTTTGTATTGCTAGTAATCATCTGCGTTGATGAGATTTCTATAAATACATGAGTCTGGCGGACCTCGCCAGGGTCTGATTGCTCTATGGTTAGGGGTAATAGCATAGGTTAGCTTGGGATCCAGATTTAGACGGGCTAATGGGATGAGGGACATTTACTGATGTTTCTACGCTGGAGTAGTATTAAGTTTGAGGATTCTGTTTACTATTTCTCAGAGCAGTAACTGCTGCAGACAACACATGACTGAATGAACAATGAATATCCAGCGAGTTTGCCGCCGATCTCGGTTTATGATCTCGGAGGAGAAACCAACCGAGATCGTAAACACTGCTTGTTATACCATCCAACAAAGCCAAAACTACTCTAACTATATATTTGGTTAAAACTGAATTACCACCAAAAATCAGAGTTTTTTAGATCTCTCTTATTGGATAAACATGGAGCGCCTGATATCCTGGCAGGCGATGTTATTATTACCATGTGCTCAGATATGAATGATATGAAAATGAGAAGATTTTAACCCTCCTGTTGTCTTACCATCAACAGTGCAACTTATTACCAACAGGTTTTACACATATATTTTCCAGGAATGATGGTCAATAGGCCTCATTTAAATGAAATTATGCCTCATTTTTTTTTGTTTTAACAAAAGCAGAAACTATGAATTATTTTAACTGAATTTAAGATCAGAGGAAAATATGTTGATGATTTATCACAGACTGGTATAAGAGCATTTCACATTTTTTTGAAAGTAGCACATAAACACACAGAGAGGACAATAGGAGGGTTAATTTTTGAACAAATTACTAGTGAACAAGATCCACAAAGCCATAAAACCAACAAGTCCTTCATATTAAACAAGCAGATACAGTGTTTGATCATGTGACTCCGAAACGACACATAGAATCATTTTCTAATCTCTTAAAATTTCTGAAACTTTTACTGAAGGCCGTAATTTGGGCAATTATGATGTGCTGTGTCGTTTTTCTTTGGAGGACAGTCTCAATATACATGATGAAGGGTTAGGGTTAGGGTTAGGGTTTAGGCATTTTACACATAAATCTGGAATGTTACTATCATATTTATTTAAGTTAACTGGCGTAATATATGTCCTCATTAACCATTTGTATTGTAGCAATCTTAATCTATTACAGTGAATTTTGGTGAATAAAACCATCACTTTTCCTGCTTTAGTGGTTCTGCAGTCGGTGTATCGGCTCAGTTACAGGCTGGATTCATCGTCTTCTGGAGCTTTTCTACAGTCGTGAAGATAAAGATGATAAATGAGTGTAGGAGGGTAAAATACTTGCAGTAAGAATAGGGTTGAACCTTTTTGAAGTGCCGTTTCTTGGCTTGTTGGTAATCACAGGTTTATGTGGCTGTGTGTTTGCTTTGCGGTCTGCCTCCAAACGGCCTCATCGGTAACCAGAGTCAGAGTTCAGCTCTTGTGTCCACCTGTCAGTCATTAGGCGAACTATGCCGACCATGTGACAACACTTACCCTCTGACCCCCCCGAGGCAGACAAGGGAACATGGAGGAAGGTTTGGTTTGAGGGGACTGCTGTGCCGTTTACTGCCAGGTTTGGTCAGATCACTGATTTGATGGTATGACGACGTTAAAGTTCGTCAGTCGTCTAGATGATCGGCTGCTCTATCGCCGACTTTTCCTCTCGGTAAATACAACTATGAATCCGATTTAAAAAAAAAGATTTCTCACATAGTCGCAGCAGAGAACTACTGTGAGTGTTTATGACGCGTGTCAGCTGGAACTGTGACACCGGCGTCCAGGTGGGGGCCGTGACCCTTGACCCTTCCCGTAAGAATGACCTCAACCTGCATGGCCGCCGAGTATGGAGCCACGTGGTGAAATGATCGGCATCTCAAGAAGCTCATCAGTGTTTTGAATTGTGTGGGGGTTTATTTTTAACCTATATTGGCTTTTCTTTAAATTAATTCCTCAGTTTTTAGAATTATATTGTAATATAACTTATGTTTTAATAGCTGATTAATCATTTAAGTCATGTATTAATCAAAAAATGTCAAAGAATTCATTGGGTCCATCTATTTAAATGGGAATATTTGCTGTTTTTTTAAACTCGTCTATGATAATAAACTGAATAAACTGATCATTTTGGGCTGTTGGTCAGAAAAAATAAGCAACTTAAAGACATCACCTTTGACTTTTTGCCATTTTCTGATATTTTACTGAAAAAACAATTAATTAGGAAAATAGTTACAACAATCACAAATACTTATTACAGCTAAAACAATTATTCAATCAATTCTTTATTAGTCACTGACAGGAACTACTTATTAACAATTTAAGGAGAGCTGCCAAATCTTTGATATATTTGTGTTTTGGATTGTTTGTTGGACAAAAGAAGAGATTCATAGACATCGCCTTCACAGTTTGTAATATTTCATAGACTAAAGCGTTAATTGATAACCACAAAAAATAATTAGGAGTTAAATCAAGTATCAAGTACAGTAGATTCAAATTTTCAATGTGTTTTTTTTGTCTTGTGCAAATAATAATTATAATAATAAGAATAAGAATTGTAAAATAATTGTAATAATGATTATAATAATTGTAAAAAAAAAGCTTTAAATATATGTAAAGTAAGTATTAAAATGCTGAAATGTCTATTGACTCTGTGTAATTTCCCAATATATATAAAAAAGTAAAATGTACAGTACATACAGTATGTAACAGTTATAAAAACAAACAACAAAACACAATAAAAGTACAATAATGTAAAAATATACACTGTAAAAAAACAATGTATATAAACTGTATTTATCTGTTATAATACTTATCAGTGTATAATTCAGATTTCAGAGCTGAATATTATTATAGCAGAAACGGTAAAGTCTTTACTTCCTTCGTGGCGAAGGGAAACGAGGAGAGTGGACACAGACATGAGAGGGGAATGCTTGGAGACAGGCGGTGGATTGTGGACTATGCCTGGCAGTTGGGTGAGGATGGATTAGTTTACACTCGCTCATGGCTTTCACAGTAACTTTATCTCTGGGACGGCACAGCTTCACCCAGCACACAGCACAGAGAGGAGGATCCTCTGTGACACTGTGACACTCAACAAAACAACAAAACCCTCCCAAAGACGTCGAACTGCTTCCTACTAAAATACAATCAAGTGGTTTTTGTCAATTGTGGTGAAAAAGTAACTGTGTTCATTTACTTAACCCTCCTGTTGTCCTCGTGTTAAGGAAGGGAGGGAGGAAGAAGGAAGGAAGGAGGGAAGGAAGGAGGGAAGAACGTAGGGAGGAAGGAAGGGAGGAAAGGAAAGGAAGGAAGGAAGGAAGGAAGGAAGGAAGGAAGGAAGGAAGGAAGGAAGGAAGGAAGGAAGGAAGGAAGGAAGGAAGGATGGATGGATGGAGGAAATAAGGAAGGAGGGAGGGAGGGAGAAAGGAAAAGAGGAAGGGAGGAAAGAAGGACAGAGGAAAGAAAAAAGGGAGGAAGGTAGGGGGGAGGAAACAAGGAAGGGAGGGAGGCAAGAAGGAAGGAAAGGAAGGAAGAAAGGAGGGAGGGAGGAAGGAAGGACAGAAGGAGGGAAGAAAGGGGGATGGAGGAAGGAAAGAAGGAAAGAAGGAAGGGAGGAAAGAGAGAGGAAGGAAAGAAAGAGAGAAGGAGGGAGGGAGGAAAGAAGGAACAGTCAAAACAGACGTGGTCAATTTGACCCGGGAGGACTACACGAATGTTAAGTACTGTTCATGACTAAATGGAAATACTACAGTAAACTACAAGAACCTCAGAAACTGTACTTTACTGTAGTATTTCCATGTGATGCTACTTTCTACATCTCAGAGGGAAATATTGTACTTTCTACTCAACTACATTTATTTGACAGCTTTAGTTACTTTTCAGATGAAGATTTGACACAATGGATAATATAACAAGCTTTTAAAATACAACACATTGTTAAAGATGAAACCAAAAAGCAGTGTGTAGTCTGCTCACATTTCAGATGTCTATGAGTTGTTAACAGCTCCAATAAATAGTGATTTTTCCTTCTAAACTTCTCACATGCTTTCATTTCAATAAATGTTCAAATTATCCAATATTTCAGCAAAAATCAAATATTAGAGAAAAAGTCCAAAAACTGAAAACACATTTGTGTATCAGAACTTAGTTTTTTCTTCTTTCCTCTCCCATTAATCATCTCACCACCCCTCACATGTATCTGCTGACCCTTTGAAGGGGCCCCACCCCTAGGTTGGGAACCACTGGACTAAACTAGCTAACTGTATATAAAGTAGTGTAAACTAGCTCCACCTCCAGCAGCTACAACAGTAACATGCTGCTCTAACACTGATGCTTCACTATTAATAAGATTTCATTTAACCATTTATGACAAACAACAGGTGGCGATGCGAGCGCTCGGCTTCGAGGTGAAGAAAGTCGACGTCCTGAAGATCCTTAAAGACTAACAGCTCTAACACTGATGCTTCACTATTAATCATCTAATGATGTCATATATAATAATATATCAGTCAGAGGGACCAAACCACTACTTTAACTGTAATACTGCATACTACATCACTCATAATACTGCAGTACTTTTACTGTAATACTGCATACTACATCGCTCATAATACTGCAGTACTTTAACTGTAATACTGCATACTACATCGCTCATAATAAAGCAGTACTTTTACTGTAATACTGCATACTACATCGCTCATAATACTGCAGTACTTTTACTGTAATACTGCATACTACATCACTCATAATACTGCAGTACTTTTACTGTAATACTGCATACTACATCGCTCATAATACTGCAGTACTTTTACTGTAATACTGCATACTACATCACTCATAATACTGCAGTACTTTTACTGTAATACTGCATACTACATCACTCATAATACTTATGTACATTGAGTATTTTTCATGCAGTATTGGTTCTTTAACTCCACCGCTGCCGTCAGATGAGGAAAAGTAAAGCTGGAGTTAAGGAAAGGTGGACAGAGAAAAATGCTTTCAGGCTTCCTGCTTCCAGTAATAATAATATTTTCAAGATCTTTCTCTACACACATCTGGTTCTCTTCAGAGCGAGCTTATTGCTTCTGTCGTTGCTTGTTTATGTTTCTCCAACACCTCGTCCAACTCCTACACCATCAGTCTACACATACAGCAAGCATGGATGCACACGGGGAAACACACGGTTATACATTAAATATGAACCCAAACATTCTGCACATACACTCAGTCATCAGTTTATTAGGAACCACTGAGTGAAATGAAAGCAGTAACAGTAACAGCCCTGCTTTAAATCAAACCTTCATTATGGTTTTAATACTCTTTTTCTTGTTGGAACTGTTTTTAGAGACGTCTAGATTACACTTTATGGTCATTTTGGGACACTGTGGTGTTGTAAATGTTTAGTCTAATCATTAGTGACATGAATGGGGTGGATGGTTTATTAGAAACAACCTCTCAGAACTGAAAAAAACCTTTGTGTCGTCCTCCCGAGTCAAATTGACCCCGTCTGTTTTGACTGTTCCTTCTTTCCTCCCTTCCTTACTTCCGCCTGTCCTTCCTCCCTCCTTCTCTCTTTCTTTCCCTCCTCTCTCTTTCCTCCCTTCCTGCTTTCCTTCTTCCATCCCCCTTCTTTCCTTCCCTCCTTCCTTCCTCCCTCCCTCCTTCTCTCTTTCTTTCCTCCCCCCTACCTTCCTCCCTTCCTTCTTCTTTTCCTTTCTCCCTACCTTCCTACCTGCCTTCTTTCCTCCATCCTTCCCTCCCTCCCTTCTTTCCTCCCTTCCTACCTTCTTCCTCCCTTCCCTCCTTCCTTCCTTCCTCCCTCCTTTCCTTCTTTCTTCCTCCTTTCCTTCTTCCTTTCTCCCTTCCATCCTTGACTCGAGGACAACAGGAGGGTTAAAGTAGGATTTATTGTAGGGCGTCCATCCACAGTCAGACAAAAGACACACGGAGGGAAAATAACCTTTATTTTTATACATAAATATGAAATATAAACAAAAAGAAATGGAAACAATAAGCACAATTACTTATAGAAATATCTGAAAAACTTGAATTTTAACACATTTCAAATTAGTCATCAGATGTTTGTTTAATCAGATGTTTTTTTAAAATAAAAATGAACAAATTACTAAGTCATGAGCATAAATTAAGTCATATGGCTCCCAAATGATTATTTTAACCTTTGTTTCGTCCTCCCGGGTCAAATTGACCCCGTCTGTTTTGACTGTTCCTTCCTTCCTTCCTTCCTTCCTTCCTTCCTTCCTTCCTTCCTTCCCTCCTTCCTTCCTTCCTTCCTTCCTACCTCCCTTCCTGCTTTCCTCCCTCTCTCCTACCTTCCTTCATTCCTTCCTTCCTCTGTCGTTCCTTCCTTTCCTTCCTCCCTTCCTTCTTTCCTTTCCTCCCTTCCTTCCTCCCTCCTTTGCTTCCTTCCTTCCCTCCTTCCTTCCTCCCTCCTTTCCTTCCTTCCTTCCCTCCTTCCTTCCTTCCTCCCTCCTTTCCTTCCTTCTTCCTTTCCTTCCTTCTTTCTTCCTCCCTTCCTCCCTTATTTGATGCCTTAACCATAAAAACATTTAGTCATACTGTACTTCCTGTTGGTGTATGTTGGATTTCTGGTGGAAAGCAGATAACACATGTTGCTAGATATGCTCTAACAAATACTCAAATTAAAACATCTGTAGCTCCTGAACCACACTGACTGAATATCAATCAATCATTTTTTATTATATAGAGCCAAATCACAGCAGAAGTTATCGCAAGGCACTTTTCACACAGAGCAGGTCTAGACTGAACCCTTTCATTAGGAATCAAAATAAAGTCTCTCCACAAAGGAAAACCTCCCAAAGTGTCAGAAACAGTCGAGGTGAAACAGAAAGAAAGCAGAAGGTCTTTAAAGTATATACAAATAGAAAAAAAGAAGAAATAAGTGCAGATGTATGTAAATTTGGTGATGCTACCATTAAACTAATCTAAAACTGCAGAAAACTTGTAGTGGTTTGTTTCTGTTAAAATAATGGAGAATATTTCATTTTATAATATCATGAGTTAAACTTCTTATAACTTGTTTTCTGGCAGCTGTTAAAACCTGCTCATGATTTAAAACCCTAAATTTGGACTAAAACTTTCTTATTTTTTGTAAATTTCTTTTAAAATATAACCCCTTGTTTAGACACTGAGCTGCCAGCTATATGAATATAACAAACATTGAGATATCAACGTGAATACCTGACTCACATGTAAAGAAAATAACTCATGAGGACAAAACAGTGGGGTTTATTTCATGAAAAGGTCGAGGCAATTCCAAAAAGGACATTAAGAGCCTTCATATTTTTATAAACTCCCTGATTACAGCAAAACCAGACAGGAGAGAGAGAGAGAAAGAGAGAGAGAGAAAGAAAAAGAGAGAGGGAGAGCGAGAGAGAGAGAGAGACAGAGAGAGAGAGGGAGAGAGAGAGAGAGAGACAGACAGAGAGAGACAGAGAGAGAGAGGGAGAGAGAGAGAGAGAGAGAGAGAGAGAGACAGGGAGACAGGGAGAGAGAGAGAGAGAGAGAGAGAGGAACAAATAGTGGACAAAATGTCCTTGTGGAGTTAATGAGGGTACAACATGTTGTCATTATAATGAGAGAAAAGGTAATTCAGACAGTAACACACATCCTGAGACTAAATGCAATAGTATTGTACATGCTGCATCAGACTATTTATACATCCATATATATATATTTTCTATCTATCTATCTATCTATCTATCTATCTATCTATCTATCTATCTATCTATCTATCTATCTATCTATCTATCTATATATCTATCTATCTATCTATCTATCTATCTATCTATCTATCTATCTATCTATCTATCTATCTATCTATCTATCTATCTAAATGTAATTTCTAGGAGGCAGGATCGATAACTAGCTCTACAGGATCGACTTCTTTTTTTGTAATTCTCTTTTTTTTTTTTAAAAATTTTACAAACAATAATATCACACAGGATAAGAGATGTACCATACAAATGAAAAAGCACAAAAAGACATCAACAAAAAAAAAGACGGAACTGAAACAGATCCTACCAATAAAAGTAAATAAAAAATAAATAAATGAATAAGTAAATAAATAAAAGTAAAAAAAGTCACATGGTAAGCAGTATCATCATCAAAAATCAGCATACAACGTCATTACTACTCCCATGCATTTCACATTTTCCTCGCTATTCACATAACATCTCATTCACAAGTTGCATAAACTTAACTGTACATTATTGTCACAGGATCCACTCCAAACAGTGAAAAAGTTAAATATTAACACACTTCCCATTGACTTGAACGACGAAAGCAAGTCAGAACCTTTGACTGGTCCTGTACATACAGTGTTGTTGTGTAGGTTTACCAGTCGGATGGCATCCGATCATCAGTCTCTAGGCTGATAACATGGGTTGACCCAAAGAGAGTCTATGAGCTGCTGACTGGAGCTGATTTTCAACAGAATTTGGGGTCTATAGCACCAATGTTATACCTCAATCATGCATCAAATCCAGGTCAGTAAATCTAACAGCAGGTTAGTTGTTTTATGGAGCACTTACGAAGGTCTGAAGAACAGTCATTACTACAATTTTTTATACCAGCCGACCAACATGGAACCTCCTCTACAGATAATAAATTCATGATGATTCACAGATTTGATTTCCAATTTGTAGGATTAACACAGTGTCTCTCTTTACTGGAGGTTCTGACTTACTTCCTGCCGGACAACACGTTAAAGTAAACATTGATCTACAGTAATGAGTCACGGAGAGACAGTGAGGCTTCAGTCAGATGATGGTTAAAGGTTTGTTTCAAGCTCTAAACAGACCAGAACTGGAATGATTTACCCGACAGCTTAAATCTGCCATAATTCAATTTCCGCCTGTGATTTTTTTTTTTTTTTTTACCAGTTTCCTGAAGACAGGCCGAAGTACAAACAATCACTGTTAGCCTGGTCTCCTTCTTTTCCACCTCTTTTCATTTCCTCCCTTCTTCGAGTCTAAATGGTGCGGACGGGAGTCTAAACAGCGGGAAGGGGAGGGAGGAGGAGGGAGTTAAATGAACAGCATATTTCTTTTTCAGGTGGAGGTAAAGGATGGATGCAAACCAACGGTGGGGAAATTCAAACACGTAAATTTAACACACCAGAAACATTTTACACATTCCTTCGAGCCTAACAAGCCGCCCCGCTCCCAGTCTCTGTGTGTTGTAAGAAGGAAATCATGCGCAAAATTTATTTTCAGGTGGAATTATCCTTTAACGCTTCAGCTGTTTCCTCTCCATCATCAGGTCCTCAGCGGCTGAAACCGACTGACCTGCAGTATGAGGTCTCTGCTAATGCTTCCAATGGAGGAAGAAAATCTAATGTAGATAAATATAACAGTTATATCTTTATTTTAGATGTAATTAGTTTATTTTTTTATTTAGTTTTACTGTTTCGCTTTTTTAATTCCAGTTTAGTTTTAGTGAGTTTAACAAAGTGATGAAGTAGTTTTAGTTGAGTTTTTATTTAGTTTTAGTCTTAGTTTGAGTTTTTCATGTATTAGGAGGGAAAAGTCTTGATTAGTAGAAGCTGTAAAGGATGAAATAATGCTGACACTGAGGTACAATGAGCTGTGTTTGTTTATCTCAACAAGTCAAACTGAACACAATACAGTCAAAATGGATAAAAAGAAAAGAAAACTACAATTAAGCTGATTTTTATCTGCAATTAAGTTTAGTTTGAGTTAGTTTTGCATTATTGTTCATTGTAGTTATTATTTATTATTTACTGCTAGTTTTAGTCTTAGTTTTAGTTAACTACAGTATAATAACCCTGGTTCTGAGTCCTTTCTAGTTCTGAGGAGATAAACTACAGCGTGTGCTGTTTAAAGCAGCTATAAATTATATATTTTTTTATAATAATGTCCAATCTGTCAGTGTATAATGTGTTTGTGACGTAGTGATGAGCATACAGAGAATTATCAGAGACTCTGCAGCTCCTCTCTGCTTTACGGAGCTTTATATGTTTTTTAATGGTTTCCTCTACTGTTTGTGATATCTTGTTGAAACATTGGTTCGCCCTAATCAATATTTTCATATGCACAATTACTCAAAAGACAATTTTCTGCAGCTCCTCTCAGCTTTACGGAGCTTTATAGTTGAGTTTCAGCTCATTGTTTAGCTGTCTGGCTGCAACTTTAATGTTCTGGTTCACTCTCAGTGCTCTCATAGCGTCGATTTCAGAGAGAAAAAACAGTGAAAAGCCACTGTACACTACCTGCTACAGACACAGTTATCTGTAGACTAGCTGGTGAACATAGTGGAGCATTTAGATATTTCCCTCAGGAGTTGGTAGAGAGTAAAAACAGAGCTAAAAGAGAGAGAATATTGGACTTTACATTCAGCAGGTGGACAGAACCACGATGAACTAATGAATGAGTCAGCCCACAGACTTTACATTGTAATGACGTCACAGATTTTTAATTTTCTTTTCTGGGTTAGCTGGTGAACATAATAGAGCATTTAGCAGCTAAAGAGCCAGATATTTTCCTTTAGGAGTTGGTAGAAGGTAGAAAGAGTGTTAGCAGTAGCTTCGGTGCAAGGTGTTTCTAGCGCGTGAAAGGCAACACCTCACATTTGCTTTCTTGGAAACGACCCATGGATGTATTAAGGAGAAGTTCATTCCTATGAGAGTCAGCGCTGCCAAGTTTTGATTTCAGTTGGGTATAAGATTTGTTCCCTGGGGTTCGGGGGGTGCACTGTGCTGCTGCCAGAAGAGCCGCTCACTTAGATTACTCTGAGCAGAATGCATGGGTATAAATTACAATATATATTTGTGTATATTTCTCACTTTCCCCCCTGATGGTCTGAATAACTCGCTGCTGCAGGGTGCAGCTCTGTCTTGTCTGTCTGTGTCTTCTTTTTCTTTTCTTTTTTTTTAGTCTCATTGTTAGTTTGTGGGACTTAACATGTCTAGAAAGTTACTCAGTTGGTGCATGAAGACAAACAATCATCCTCTGGTTATAAAGAAAAAGAGAACAATATGTTGTTTGACACTTCTTGATTGTGGGTCCCATTGAGCATGCTCAGTAGAGACTTCCGGTTGGCTCTCCGCTCACTTGGATAAAATAATTGAGTCATGACTTTCCAAATGTTATCGGACCAAGTGGATCAAATTCTGACAATAAAACGGTTCATTAACACTCATTTTCCAGTTGCTCCTTTCCCAGTGTGCATCATGTAACCAGGAAGTTGTAATTACACATTTTGGCCACTATGTCAGATTGTCTTTACAGCCCCGACACTGTTCCTGGATGTTTTAAAAGGTCCTGGCTCCAAATGGAAAAGACGTTGCCAACTATAAATGTGCAGCTCTGAGCTTCAAACTGGCTCCAATGAAAAACCAATGGGTGACCAATGACTGTCGTAGCTTGTTGCTGCTGCTAAAATTAGTCAAATGTGTGTAGCATATCAAACTACAAATGTTATTAAGCATAAATAAACAAGTTTCAACCATAAAATTTGATACAGTTTTATACCTGGTTCACTTTTATCTGGGGATCGGCTGTTTAATTGACTTCGCCAAGATGCCATCTGGGTTTTACACTGATTGATGTAATGTGCTTTTGCGACCACTAGGTGGCACAAAAAAGAGTTAAAAAGTTAACGAATGAAGACAACAAGTCAAAGTTAAGCAGAATGAAGTAGAAGGTCCAGCAAACCCAAAATGTAACGTCTCCATATGAGGACTCGGGAGGTTAAAGTTAAAAGTTTAAGTTAAATCAAGGTTTATTCATTGTGACTAGTATCTGCTCTAACTTATCTGGAAACCTGTGTTGTTTTGGGGCTTTTCAGTGACTGATATTCGATGGATTCATAGCTCATCAAAGTCCTTTCCTCCCTGTGCTGAGGAGCTGACAGGAGCGGACAGCTGAGCGTAATCCTCCGCCGAGCAGATGCTCAGCGCTCTGATATGTAGGACATGCTCGCAGGTTTGATCTCTCTCTCTCTCTGTTTCTGTGTGTAATGTGTAGAGCCGACGGTCTTTGGAGCAGTAATCCTGGGCTCTTACACCGAGGCCCTCAGAGGCCCTGAGTGTCAGCAACACATTTTTCTCTCCCACACACACACACACACATTCAGACACACACACAGGCAGCATCAGTGACACCTCAGAGCTAAATTTACCAGGAGTGACAGCGACAGGTGACCGAGCTCCTCCACAGACTCGGACAGAGGAGGTCACAGGGTATGAGACTGTGAGTGTGTTGATGGGACGGAGGGGGCGGCGTTTGAGCGTCGGGGTCTGATGAGTGTAACCTACCTCGGCTCAGAGGAGAGATTTCAGATCCAAACGCAGCCCAGTTTTGGGTTCCTCTCTTCCTAAGCCAGCTGGTCTGGCTTAACGTCGATTCTTTTACCTTTTTTTCCTCCGTTTTTTTATTATAAAAAACATCCTTTCTTGTTTGATACAAGGGATTGACTGACTGACACAAACCCACAGCTGGAGCTGAAGGGGGAAACTTCCAGGTGAAGACTGAACAATAAGCTGGTGAGTGACCTCTAACTGAAGCAGTGTGTGTGTTTGTGAAGAAGATCGGATGCTGATAGATTATCTGTGTTAGTTTGAAATGTTCAGTATGTTGAAGGTTTAACGCTTCGTTTCAGGAAACTTGATTTATGAGTCAAAAAGTCTTAATAAGAAGAACCAGAGCTTTGTCAGTTAATTGTTTTAATATATTACTAGTTGAACTTTACTCTCACAGGACTTTAAGATATGAGTCCTATTAGAAGTCTTAATTAGAAGTGTATCATTGTCAATTAATCAATATTTTTTGTTAGTTATTTAGCTTCTTTTTTTTCTCGATAGGTGAACTTTACTCACACATGACGTACTTGGCTTCTGGCACTTTTAGCACTTCACGCGGTTGTCTTCATGGCTCAAAGAGTATAAATACGTAGGACTAGAGCTTTGTTAATTCATTGTTTTAGTAACTATTAGAGGAACTACTCTCACATGACGGCTTGGCTTAAAGATACGAGTCAGAAAAGTCTTAATTAGGACTGTTGTGTTGTTATTTTTGTTAGTTATTTAGCATTTTTTCAAGCTTGTAAATGTAAAATAGGGGAAGTTTAGTCACACAGGACATATTTGACTTCAGGAAACTTGGAGTTTTAATCAGTTCTAGAAAACAAAAATGTAGATTTAGATGTTTCACAGACTGCAGTCGGAGCTGAAATGTAGAACTGGATTACAGCAGTCATGATTGATTCGTCTTCAGACCACCTGGTGGCAGTAAATACAAAATGGATCTTTAAAAAAGTAGATTTTTTGAACCTGGTAGAAAAGAATTACTAATTTAGATCAATTACGCAGCAACATTATCGTTCATTTGTAATCGTATTTCTGTCCAGCTGTTGAATTCACTCTCTTTTAGCTCTGTTTTTGGTCTCCACCAGCTACCGTATCAACTAGACTGCATTTATTAAATGATTTTCTAGTCTAACGGCTTCTCATAGCACTCTGCAACAGGTGCCGACATTTACACAGTCACACACCAATAGTGAAGACATCGGGAATGATTTATGGTTCGGTATCCTGCCCAAATACGCTTCGACATGCTGACTGAGGAGTCGGGGATCGAACCACCGACCCTAAATAATTAAGAATATCTGGGTTTTTAGCTGCTAAATGCTCCGCTTTGTTCACCAGCTAGTCTTTAACTTTCTTTGTCTGACCAATGCCAACATTTAAAAGTCAGATAACAACAAATCAACCACTTATATTTTATTTAAATATAAATGTTTTTACTCAGGATTGATATTTATGTAGTTTTTAAATATCGGACACAATATTAGAAATTAGAAATTGTGTAATTAAAATAAACTGCACAGCTTGAAACTGACTTATAAGGAAAATTGAGCGGTATTTGAATTTCAACAATAAGTCGATTATATGATATACATATTTTTGGCAGTTATTTGCTTCCATACATTTAATAATCCTTTTAATTCCCTTTAAAAATGAATTATGAATTTCTGTATTATAATTTCTTATCATTAAAGACAGTGATGTTAGCTGTAATTTCCCGGCTGCTTTATCAGTTTAGCTCCGTTTATCAGCTGAGATCATTGGTGAGAGAACAAAGACTGAACCGAAACATTGAGCTAAAACAGGCCGAGAGCTGCGATGAAGCAACTCCTTCCACATTATACCGTAGTCCTTTAATCCTTTATTAATACAACAAATATTGATTAGTGCAGCTTTAATTATTGTTTTTGTCAGGTTTTAGCAATATTAATTTACTTCTGACAGCTGGAGCTTGTTTTATCATAGTGACTGACATTATGAATATGCTGATAACGTGGTTTTAAAAGTTGACTTGAATGATGTTTTGTGTCCTGAATTATATATCAGTGAAAATTATACGTTTTGATTTGTTTCTGGATTTGAAACATTTGAATTTCAGCTTTTTATAAATACATGGTCGCCCATAAATTTTTTACCTCTTTCCATGAAATGATTGTGAAAATGTGATTTATTCTTGATAGATAAAATGTATATATTCTCAAAATTGTATTGATCAATTTCATTGCACCTGGTCAAAGGTGATTACTTATGTGTATAAATAGAAAATAAAAAGAGGAATGTGTCTGAAAACAAAATTATTCCAACTTTATGGGCGACCGTATATGTTTAAAATTGGTAAATTGATGAAAATGTGAAATTCAAATATTAAATTCAAATTCAGTTTACATATTTATAGAAACATTATATGATATATATGATATGATATAAGATATGATACATGATACGATATATGATATAATATATGACTTAATATGATATATGATGATATGAGATATATTTATGTCATATTTTTTAAACATGTGTAATTTATTGTGTAGTTTTGATCTATGAAATGTGTCGTAATTTAAGTTATTTTGCTCCTGAAATAAAAAAAATCTCATCCACTAACAAGTAATTATGATTATTTTAATATGTATTTAACCTCCAATCACAAACTGAAAGCTTCCCTTTGTTTTTTTAATTATGCTCTCATTAATTATCAAACAGATTTTAATTGAACTTTTTAGTAAAACTTGAACAAATATACATTTTGGTGAGATCAGAAAGACTCAATCTAATTATTAGTAGAACAATAACAAACATGAATACATGTGTTTGACGTCATGTGATCTATTAAACAAGAGAGAGACAGACCAAATTATTAATCTGTTAATCAAGAAAATAATTTATTGCTGCCGTTAATTAATAATTGAAGCTTTCAGACCTCCTGATGCAGAAAGGAAAACATGATCAGAGCTTTGTGTGTGAAGTTACAACAAATCATGCAACTATTGTTCAGACCAGATGAAAACCTGCAAAACATCTGTGAACATCTGTGTGGACGTGCAAAATATCATGTTTTCATTCAGTGGTGAAAATGAGAGGAATTTAGCAGGTTTTTTTAAGTTTTTATTATACTTTATAGTTTTATTTTTGGCTTTCATGTTCGACGTTACACACACATGTTGCAGCTTGAACCGGATTCTCACCTGAGGTCCTTCGGCGGGTCACAGTTACAACACGCACACAAACAAGATGAAACACATAATACACAATAATACTTTATGTAACTGTGACTGTGTGACGTGGAGACATGAAGCCTCCAGAGTTCAGACTTTACTGTGACCCAAAGTTCAACTTTATAAGTGAAAAATGTTCAATTATTCAGAGATTTTTAAAATTAGAAGTTAAAAGTTGAATGATGTTAATTAATCTGCAACTAGTTTTGTCATTTTGACACATTTTTCAAATAAAATTGTCAAAAATATGCACATATTTGCAGCTTTTTTCTGTTTTCTACAATTGTGAAGTGAAACATTTTTGGTTGTAAATTGATTTCAGACTCTTTCTCAGACAAAACACA
Source organism: Scomber scombrus (assembly GCF_963691925.1). Lineage (NCBI taxonomy): Eukaryota > Metazoa > Chordata > Actinopteri > Scombriformes > Scombridae > Scomber > Scomber scombrus. The sequence continues at coordinate 24,427,848 of NC_084984.1, forward strand.
ATGTTCAATATTCAGACATGTTCACATATGTTGACATATTCAAAGATTTTTTTATTTAATTATTAAATAAAGTCAAATTGTTAGGTAGTTATGTGAATGAGTTGTCACTTAATCAATTAATCTGCAACCATTTTTTTTAATTGATTAATAATTTTGACAGTTTTCAAGCAAAAATGCCAACAACAACAAAAAAGAAGTTAGTTCCAGCTTCTTATATGTGAAGATGTGCTGCTTTTTTCTGTTTTCTATAATTGTAAATTGAAAAAAATGTTGATTTTAAATGGATTTCAGACAAAACAGAAGTTTCCTTGTACTTATGGGACACTGAGATGGGCATTTATTAGCCAACTACTTTTAATGTTTTCATAGATTCAGTGTTTAATCAACAAAACTTTATCTAGATTAATTGATTACACAAATAAAGTTAGTTGCAGCCCCCAAATCAAACTAATGTTACATGTCTGCAATACAAAAACACACATCTGTATAAAACATACAAACAGCAGTAAAGTAACACAAATACAGCACTTTCACTAGTCTCCACTGAGCGGCAGCAGTGCACCTGAACACACACTGGTACAGCTGAACAATAAATATTTAAACCTTCACAGTTCAGACAACATGAACCTGTTGAAAATAAGACAAACAACTAATTTAAACACACAAACTTTCATTTTGATCATTTTAATTGATTATTTACTGATCTGATCTCTTTTTTTTTGTGTGTGTGTGTGTGTGTGTGTGTGTGTGTGTGTGTGTGTGTGATGATGATGATGATGATGATGATGATGATGATGATGATGATGCCTCCTGACGTCCAGGTGCACGCTGAGAGAAGCGCGTGCAGCAGGAGAGCCACCGCTGGACGGAGAAAACAGAGACATGCGGAACTGAGAGAAGAGAGGTAAGCTCAATCCTCCTCCTCCTCCTCCTCCTCCTGCTGGGATAGAGTGTGTGTGTCTGTGTCTGTCTGTGTGTGAGTGTGTGTGTGTGTGTGCGTGCGTGATGCGGAGCGTGCGGGGTTCCCACGCCATATGACTGATAAACAACAGGAAACAAGCGCGAGCAGGACAATCCTCCTCTCCTCACATCAGTCAGAAGTAACTTGAACACATCACGCGGTTGTGTTCAAGTGTCTCCGGTGCTTCTTACCGGGGTTGGTTGTAGTTTGGAGTCTGGAGTTGGAGCTCAGTTAACGGGCTTTTCTTTTTTTTTAGTGTGTGTGTGTTTGTGCGTGTATGTGTGGAGCTGCTACCGGGACCGGTGGACTTTCATCCGGCAGAGACTGGTGGAAACAGTCGGTAACTTTGTTTCTGTGACAGACCTTTTAATGCCACATGAGGAATTAAAGCAGGACTGTTGTTACTTTTTCTACAGCAGCAAACCGGTAAGAGAATAAAATCTGCTGTTAAATAGTTGAGAGAAAAGTTATTGATCAAAGATGTGTTTTATCTGGAGGAGACGTTGGTCAGTTTATGTTCATGATCTTCTGTTAAATAGACTTCTAGATACGTTTATTTGCTTTATGGACACTGAAGATGAAGCAGAGTATATTGACCATCAGTGGTAAATAGATATAAAGCTCTTTTTTTAGTCTACAGACCTCTTAAAGCGCTTCACAATACAAGCCAACATTCACCCATTCACACATACTCACTGATGGCAGACGCTGCTGTTAAAGCTGCCAACCTGCTCATCAGGTTTACAGTGTTTTCTAAGGCTCACTCACCCATTCACACACTCTTACAGTCACACACACACACACATTTTGGGTTCGGTATCAGGGGATCGAACCACTGACCTTCTGAACCACTGTGGTTTAAAGTAACTGAATACATTTACAAGTAGTACTTCCTTACTTGTACTTTACTGTAGTATTTCCATGTGATGCTACTTTCTACATCTCAGAGGGAAATATTGTACTTTCTACTCCACTACATTTATTTGACAGTTTTAGTTACTTTTCAGATGAAGATTTGACACAATGGATAATATAACAAGCTTTTAAAATACAACACATTGTTAAAGATGAAACCAAAAAGCAGTGTGTAGTCTGCTCACATTTCAGATGTCTATGAGTTGTTAACAGCTCCACCAAATAGTGATTTTTCCCTCTAAACTTCTCACATGCTTTCATTTCAATAAATGTTCAAATGATCCAATATTTCAGCAAAAAATCAAAGATTAGAGAAAAAGTCCAAAAACTGAAAACACATTTGTGTATCAGAACTTAGTTTTTTCTTCTTTCCTCTTCCATTAATCATCTCACCACCCCTCACATTTATCTGCTGACCCTTTGGAGGGGCCCCACCCCTAGGTTGGGAACCACTGGACTAAACTAGCTAACTGTATATAAAGTAGTGTAAACTAGCTCCACCTCCAGCAGCTACAACAGTAACATGCTGCTCTAACACTGATGCTTCACTATTAATAATCTAATGATGTCATATATAATAATATATCAGTCAGAGGGACCAAACCACTACTTTTACTGTAATACTGCATACTACATCACTCATAATACTGCAGTACTTTTACTGTAATACTGCATACTACATCACTCATAATACTGCAGTACTTTTACTGTAATACTGCATACTACATCACTCATAATACTGCAGTACATTTACTGTAATACTGCATACTACATCACTCATAATACTGCAGTACATTTACTGTAATACTGCATACTACATCACTCATAATACTGCAGTACATTTACTGTAATAGGATCTTTCATGAAGGACTTAATTAAGAGTTTGTACATAGTTGTGTTGGTACTTTTACTGCAGTAAAGCATCTGAACACTGACATTGATACTCACACAGTTGATCAAACAGAAGTATGAGGCGAGTGTCTGTATCCTATAAAGATGTTGCACATGTCGGTGTGATATGGTACACTTATGCTGAGCATGTGGTGTGGCACTCTGAGCCACAAAGTGACTCATTCACTGCTTATAGAGGGCTGTCCCGAACCAAACCACATGCATCAGATCAGGTTTCCTGCATGTCGATCCGAGACCTCCAAAAGAAACTTTAACCAGTAATTCAGTCTGCATTTGTTTTAAGTTGATGATACACTTTGTTGTCACATTGCTCTGTCTCATACATCGCAGCCTGATTTACGTACCGTCTGCATTTTGCCGACAGTTATTCGAAAGTCAGCTGTTTGTTGATGGATTCAGTTACTCATGCTGACTTTAAGAAGAGTTTGATTTTTTTTGGGGGGGGGGATTTCTGTGTTCGTGTTTAGGATAGGATGGCTCCGACTTGACTGCCTGTTTTCTCTCCGCTGTTATAAAAGAAGTTCGTCATGACATATTGTAGCTTCCAGTCAGAAGGGGTTCAGACAGACGAGAGTTTGTGCGCAAGGCGATACAGTCGAACACATACCTGCCGGCGATCGGTGTGTACTGTATGTTACTGATGGTATTTACTGGTTGTCATGTGGTGATATAGCTGTAGGGGGGTTATGAAAAGGTTGCATCCACAATGAGCTTTCAGAGATGATAAAGTACCTAAGAAGTAGTAAGAAAGGTCAGTCAAACAATCTGTAAGTCTTTCCTTAATTTAGTTCTCAAACCTTGGAGACTCTGGTTGGTTTTCATCCTTGTTCGTATTAGTTTGGGTTAATCTGAAAACACCAATCAGACCTAGTATCGTAACGTCTCCCAATCAAATGATACCTGCAATAGATCCTTCTTTGGACCCAACGCTAGAAAATATGACTATTTGTGTGGACTTGCTCACAGCCAATCAACTCAAGTGTTCTTCGATTAATAAATATTAATAATTTGAAGACTTTCAAAATGCATTTGTGTGTAAAACTCATCTAGATGTGGAGCAGTGGTGGCATTTTAATGCTTCTATTCACATGATGGGTATCTAATGAAGTACTCAATTGGTGGTATCACTTTAACCCTCCTGTTGTCCTCGAGTCAAGGAAGGAAGGAAGAAGGAAAGATGGAAGGAAAGGAGGGGGATAGGGAGGAAAGGAAATAAGGAAGGGAGGAAGGAAGGATGGAAGGAAGGAAAGGAGGGAGGAAGGGAGGAAAAGAAAGAAAGAAAGGAAGGATGGATGGAAGTTTAGGAAGGAATGATGGAAGGGAGGAAGAAGGAAGGAAAGGAAAGGAAGGAGGGAGGGAGGACGGACAGACGGAAGGAAGGAGGGAAGGAAGGAAGGAAGGAAAGGAGGGAGGAAGGAAGGGAGGAAAAGAAAGAAGGATGGAAGGTAGGAAGGAATGATGGAAGGGAGGAAGGAAAGGAGGGAGGAAGGAAGGAAGGAAGGAAGGAAGGAAGGAAGGAAAGAACAGACAGTCAAAACAGACAGGGTCAATTTGACCCGGGATTGGTGTTGGTAGGCAGCCATTGTTGCAGCCCTGCTATAGAAAGATAAAATCATTACTTTATGATCATAACATAACATCATCTGACAGAATAAATAAAAAATACTGGTTAATGACAGCAGCTGTGGCGTTAATGCAAAGCACAAAGAAGCATAAAGACACGTTTGTGGCAGCAGATGCTTTGTGGTTGTTCTTATTCTGTATAAAACAACCTTTTGTTGCTTCTAACGTTGTCTGTAATCACTCGTTTTATAAGTCGATTAAGCACAGTCGCTGTCATTAACCTGTCTTTTGTTTATATTGTCTGACTGTGTCGTTGGGATCGTAATGAAAGCTGGTCAACACAGTTTGTTATCTGACGAGACTGAAAAAAATATGCAAATGAGAACAATTAAACATTGAATTTACCTGTATTAAAACACAGTTGAGCGGCTTAACAGACTGGGTTTGTTAATTAGTGAGTTTTACAGGTGTTGGTAGGTGTATCGTTTCCCTTGTTTCCAGCTTTTATGCAAAGCTGAGTTAACTTGCTGCTGAAAGTCGTTACATATTTCAACCGTCTCATCTAGTTCCTTAAAATGTTGAACTGTCCCTTTAATTATTCAGCCCTTGTTGAAGTTGAATAGTAATTTGTGGCTCATGGTTTTCTCCCTCTCTACATAAAAAGTTAAATTCTCCTGTTAAAGTCCTTATAAAGACATTGACTCCTTCTCCCTCATTAAAGATTCAAGAATCTATGAATATGCAAATATTTTCTAAAGTTTTAACAGCTGGGCAGCAGATGTCTCCTCCTTCACTGTAAAGTCTCAGGCCTCAAGTTTCCACATCACACTTGTGTAAGTTGGATATTGGACCTGACTTGACTCCCAAACTATTTATAATGTCACAAATCCATCTCGTAATCCCGCCTCCTGAATATTGGATTTTTAATGAGGAACTTTTTCACTTTCAAAGCAGATTAATGTGAAAACCAGGGGTGTCAAACGTTAGTTCCAGATATACATAGAAACCAATTTGATCTCAAGTGGGGTGGAAAAGGGTTAGAGTTACTTCATTAAAAAATAATGTAAATGTTTCCTGATCTCCATGATTCCCCAGATGAAATGTAATATTTAGAACAATTGTATTCCATTACCTTTATTTAATATAAAAAGTTATTATGGTACATGGTAATTATTTGGTAAAAAAAAAGTTTTTATGGTTACACCACTTAGACATTTTTGCCATAATCCTCTAATAAATTCTCTCAAAATGGATTAAAAGCAGAAATTTGATGCTGGGTCCACAAAAAAAGAATGTGTGCAAGTTATTCATACGTTTATTTTCACATTTGAACCCCTTTAAATTTGATTAAACCACATGGACACAAAAAACCCTCATTAACCCGTGAATGTTTTAAGAAAAAACCTCTTAAGCAGTATTTTACATGAAGTCGGCTCCTCACAGTTCAACCTGCAGCATCATACTTTGCAAAGTTATCCAGTGGGCCGGATTGGACCTCTTGGCGGCCCGATTCTGGCCCGTGAACCGTATGTTTGACGCCCTTGGTGAAAACAAACTGTGCACATACATCATCCTGCACAGAGAAGAAAGAGAACAAACATCCAACTGAAGGAACAAGAAGAAAGAAAATAAAAAAACATGTTTTTGAGCAGGGAGGGAGAGTTTAATAACTTTCATTACATTCAGAGCTGGTTTTGGCTCCTTCCTGGTTTTTCTTTCTTCTTTTCTTTATAAATCAATCTAGAGTTCAGTTCCAGGTAGGTCTAAAAAAAACTTCGCATCAGGCTTCCTGAAAGTGCTCGGTACAGAGAGAGGCAGAGTCGATCACATGGGACCATTCACAGCTGTCCATCCACCTCTAGTCTGTCACCCCCCCCCCCCCCCCCAAACCTTCAGACTCAGAGACATGCAGAGTGTCCTGCCAAGCAATACAAGGTTACTGCCACATGTCGCCTGTTAGCTGTTGCTCCCTTCACCATAAAAAACGTACAGCACACATATGCAAACAGTCAGACTCTCACTGAGGTCCAAACGTGTTGGAAAGTAATCAGAGGGGAGCAGCTGAGGAGAGCGTGAGATGGCTGATTTCCATCTCTTCCTCTGTTCAACAGACGCTCTCTCTCTCGTCTGTGAACCAGAAAACCGGTCGTATTGTTGTTTGGGGTAAAAAGTTCAGCCTTTTTTATTTTTGGCGTGTTTCTTTTTACACGGCGTCTATAAATAGCGAGGGAGTTTTGTGAGTTGGGTGGAGTTTTTGCTGTCATCCTGGAGAAGATCAAGCTTGCTGCGCGTTCAATCACACACACACACACACACACGCAGAGTTTCATTGTTTTATGCAACGGCTTCATGAGGCCTAAAATTCCCCCCCGTTACTACAACATGCTGAGTGTGCTCGTCTGTGAGAGCTCTAAATTTAAACCGTGTTGATCCTTGTCCTGTTTTCCTGAAGCGAGGAAGGCAGCATGACTCAGACACCAGATATTCATGTAATGCTCTCCGGCTGACATGTTGCTGCTTGCAGATTTTTTTCCTTTTTTTTTTTTTGATAGCATCATGTCGCTCCGCTTAATCAAAGTGTTTGGTTTGTCGTCACAAAACATCATAAATTATGGCAGAAGCTGTCATCTCGCACATTCCTACTGTATAAAACACGAAGCGGAAAATAACGAGGAGGAGGAGGTGTGAATCACACCAAGCAGTGGTGTGTTCATCAGGGCTGCAACTAATCATTATTTTCATGATTATTTTCATATTAATCGATTTATTCAGTCTAAATCAGAAAATAGTCAAATCACAAGTTCCCAGAGCCCAAGATTTTTTTGTACTGAGTTTTAAAAAAAAAGAAGCAAATAAACATCAAATAAATGGTTTAAAACTCTGTATAATGTAGTTATTTAAACAGATATAAGCACTACTGAAGAGTTTATTAATGTGATGTAGTGATGAGTGATGTAGTTAAAGTATTACAGTTAAAGTAGTGGTTTGGTCTCTGACTGTGGTGAGATGATTAATGGGAGAGGAAAGAAGAAAAAACTAAGTTCTGATACACAAATGTGTTTTCAGTTTTTGGACTTTTTCTCTAATCTTTGATTTTTGCTGAAATATTGGATCATTTGAACATTTATTTACACTGCTTTTTGGTTTCATCTTTAACAATTTGTTGTATTTTAAACGCTGGTTTTAGCATCCATTGTGTCAAATCTTCATTTAAAAAGTAACCAAAGCTGTCAGATATATAAAATCATCCCAGTGGAAAATACAGACTCAGTTCCACATCATAGTAAACTGATTATTTTTGTATTTTTGATGGTTGGTTGGCAAAAACATTTGACATTTGTAGACATAACTTTATAAACTTGGGTGGACATTTTTTATTATTTTTAGATTTAGCATCAAACGCCATCTTAAAAACCTCATTTTAATGATGATGATGGAAATTAAACGAAAGCATCATTTGAACATTAGAGGAGTTGTGTTGACTTAAAAGGAGCACCACAGTCATTTTTTAAAATCCTTTTTACTCGGAGAACAACACCTCCGTCATCTTCTTACGTCGTCTTTTCTCCAATCCCGGTTTCATTCTCCATTTTCATCCTCGGAGCCTTGAAGGCTGGCACCTCCTGAAAGAAAGCACGCTGTCACGACGTCACCAAGCTGCCAAAAAAAACCTGCTGTGTGTGTTTGGGTTTGTGTGCGTTTTCCCTCAGCGTGTGTGAACATCCACTTAACTTGGTGACCCAAGCTCTTAAGCGCCACTTTAGGAGCAAGACCCAGGTCACATGGCACACACACATTGACAGTCCTGCACAGGTGGAGCTTTAATCTACCTTTACAGTACAACACATTGAGTGTTTCCCCACTCGTCCTGTGCTTCCTGCCCTCTGGCACACATGAGATTAAACAAGATCATCACAGATAAATGAAATCCTCGGGTAAAGTAAGTCCCACTGAACGATGTCAATGTGTGTTTCATGTGTGTGTTCAGATTTGACTGAGTTATGAAAGATCTTCAGTCTTACAGTTAAAAATGCAAGTTCAGTTACAAGGAGTACAAAGAATAGTCAGTTATTTATTGTTTCATGCACATACATAAGCCAAACCTACATGGACTTATAATAAGACACCAGCATTAGGTTGCAATGGTGAAATGTTAAAGACAAGACCAAAATATTTTACATTACAAACAAAAAACGGTGTCTTCTGCTCTTCAAATAAAACCATCCACAGAAAAGCTGATGTTTTTATAATGATCAGAAGTTATAGTCCCTCTGCGATGTTCATCCTGTCTGAATGAAGCTAAAGAGAACAATCTTATTTTCTCAAACGTTTCCTAAATCGTGTTTGATCGCACAGTGTAATAACTACAGAATGACGACATTGGCGTTTACGGTCTCAACGAAGGCTCGATATACGTCACAAAAGAAGTGCGTCAACCATTGTGCTTACAAAAGAGGAAGAGGATAACGGCTTTAGTTTCCCCCAGTAGCTATTGGTGGCTTTATTTAGGGCTGAGCAACATGGGGAGAAAAAAAATCTAATATAATGATATTCTTGATGAAATACCTCAATATCAATATTACAACACTATTGAATGGGATGACTATTAGTGGTTTTACTAAATATTTACCAAAAAAAATCATCAGTCATGTGGATATAATGATGAAATGAGTAAAGACAAATAATATAACAGCTTGAACCGTCTAGTAATTCAGAAATTGTTGACTGTTATGCAGCCTTTTAAACCCGGGAAAGACACTTCTGTCATATCAGGATATTACGATATCCAAAATCTAAGACAAATTTAGTCTCCTATCACCGTAAATATAACATTAATGTATAACTTGTTCGGTAGCCAGCCTCCTTCAACCGTCTTATTTTTATATGATAAATGTTGATTATTACACATTACATATTAAACCTGCTGAGTTCACCACCAATTTATCTGAGTGTCCGAATGATGAGTGTTTAAATACCGCCACTACATTTTTCACTTAAATATTCCACAATGGCATTTCCACTACTTTCTGCTAATTATTTAGAAGACGTGAGAACTACCATAGCGTGACTCTACAGCTAATGGTGACGACACAAAATGACAACGATTCGTTTTTGCCCGAAATCTTGATTTGTTGCTCACTACTGAGTGAACTATGTAGTTTTTATTATATAGTCAGTAGTTAATGAGTGAATAAGGGAGTCATTTCAGACACTAGTTTCTACAGGGCTTTCTTTCCGTTAGCTTCGGTAGCTAACGTAACGCTAGCTGAGCCAGCAGTTTCCAGTCAGACTGAACTACTTTTCATTTTGTAAAAAAACATAAACATACTACCAACACAGTTCACTTTTCTCAACTCATACTAAGGACTTTCTATCTGCTTTCATGTCTGCATTATAGACTAAACCAATCAACAAACTCAGGCTTTTTTATCTAAATGTTTTCCTCTAACGTTACTCACCCTCCACCTCGACGCCTACGCCTGCTGTAGTCACGTGTTTGTGCAAAGTAATAGCATCATTACTGAGGCTTTTTTTTCTGTTGTCAAATTTAATATAAAATTGAGACAATGCTTCTTTCTTCTCTCGGTTGTCTTTGTGCCAAACAATAATAGAGTTTAAAAGTTGTCTGTTTCCACTTTAAGTGAAATGTTAAACAGTTTTGGCGAATGTTAAAAGGTCGGCTGTGGCAGTTTTGTCTTAAAAAGAACTGTTTGTGTTTACTGTTGTTTCTACAAAGTCACAGATTTATCATTCATCACACTTTAGTCATACACACATGATATCTGAGTTGCCGACACTCTGTCTGAAACCTGAAGCCAGTGTGCAAGTTCCTTATTTTTCTGTATTGTATTTTTGTAGTTTTGACTATTATTTCTATCAGTTATGATAATATTATACTTACCAAAGTGACTGCTGAGGTCTGGGAAACACAGTGACATCACCACAGGGTTAAGGGTTAATAGCTAACATTTGTTATCAATTAATCTGCCAGTTATTTCCTCTTATTTTTAATCAATTAATCATTCAGTCTGTGAGATGTCAAACAGTTTCAGATGTCTTGTTTTGTCCAACAAGTTGTTAATGTTGTTCAAGAACACCCCAATCACCTGCTGCTGGTTTATTGGAGGTTTTACAGCAACGGAAAGAAAATTGGGGGATGCAGCTTTTGTTAATTATGCACAAAAACTATGGAAAGAACTATCTTTAGATATTGAGGAAGTAGCTCGATAAATATGTTTAAAAAAAACTTCACATTATCCTTTAACTAGCTTTTCTATCAGTCACTACTGCACTTTATTTTATCTATTGTTTTTATTCTATTTTTAGCTACTTTTACTGTGTACTATTTTTAAATTGTATTTAATTTTACATCTTATATTACATTAATGTTTTTATTTCTTTCCTCTTCCTTTTTAACCTCCTTTAAACATTGCTTCATGCTGACTTTATGTCCCTTTTAGTTTGAGGCACTTGGTGTAATGTAATTTATTTTGTTGTAAATCACTTTGAGCTGCATTTCTTCTATGATAGGTGCCATATAAATAAAGTTATGTATTCAATTAACAGTTATATAAAAACAAGCCTAAGCAGCAGATCCTCATGTTTGATAATCTGGAACACATTTTAAATATTTTTCTGCTTGAAAAATAACTGAAATCATGAATCGATTATAAAGAAAATAGTTGCCACAACTTTCTTTTACTCAAATTTGTAGCACCAACTCAGTGGCACCTGCTTTACACAGAACCACTCTCCAGAGACTGAACACATGATCATGGTGTTAATCATTAACACGTTTTACTCCACTTAACATTATTGTCTTAACAGTGAATTTCACGTCCTCTACTTCTTGTGTTGATGGTGGTTATAAAACTTGATTAAAGAGACATGAAAGATGAAGTTTCAGGGTGTTTTCTGCTGAGAGGAAGCTTTCTGGTGAGATACCGGGTGAGCGGTTAAGACAAAAAAAAAAAACGTTTTCAGATGTGGTTTCTCAAACTTACAGATGTTTTTATGCAGTGTGTGATAGAGCCACACTCATCAGTCCTTATTATTTGCATTTTGACATCCCCCCCCGATTGGTTTACTTCCTCCTGAGGTTACTGAAATCTCCCCTCCGAGGAAGCTCATGGGTGTGTCAGGAGGATGCAGGCAGTGAATGGGAGCGCATGCAAACAGACAATACGTTGCCTGTCTGTGCGTGTATGGCGGTTAAAACTCATTTAATATAGCATGACATGATACCGACACGCTTTTCATTTTTAGTAATTAGATGTGGTGTTCATACATGCTACTCTGTTTGAGGTTTTTGTCTTGCAGCCCTTTATTGTTTTTCATTGATGTGAGAATGGGAACATTTTGACCGCTTTACAGCGCAGAAAATTAAAAGAGTTCATCCGTGTGAAAGCGTGTTTGTGAGTTTGTGGCCGGAAATAATGAATTTTCTAATGATGACGTCTTCTTGTTGTCTTGTTGTTTCTGATTTGCAGAAAGCCAGCAGTTTGGGATTGAAAAGTGAAAAAACCGTGAGGACCTGAAAGTCAATCAAAGGAGCCAAAGGAGAAGAAAGAAGGAGTTTGTGAAAAAGAGGGAAAAAACAAGAAAATAGCAAAGATGGGGAGAAAAAAGATTCAGATAGCGCGGATTATGGATGAACGCAACAGACATGTAAGCATACACACTTCGAAAAAACTGTTAAACATTTTGGGAAATACGCTTAACCATAGCTGATTACGAAAATGCAATAAATAAATACTCACATTGGTAAAAAAAAATACTTAAAAATATACTGACATGACTCTGATTCATAAAAGAGGCAGAATACAGTTTAAAGACCAGGAGTCCCTCCACCACCAACATCACGATAACATGATAGATCTTGTTTGATTCATTTGTTAAAAAACCAAAGTGAAAGACTCAATTAGTTGCTTAACAGATGTTTATGTGACTGTTTTTTTGGGGCAGTTACAAACTATAACATGTTGATAAGTGAGCTTTAGAGATGCTGCTAGCTGCAGCTTTATATTTACCATCCAGACATCAGAGTGAAATCAGTCTTTTCATCTAAAATCTCAACAAGAGCATGAAAAAGCATATTTACCAAAATGTTGAACTATTCCTTTAAAAACACACATTCATTCACTTTGTCTCTCTGCGTCACACTCAAACACAATACCAGCCATCCACAGACACACTATAGTTCCCCAAACTGCTGATATCATGTCATATGATCCACACATGATGACTGTGTGATTGTGTGTGCAGAAAACGTGTCATGTTAACCTGCCAGCTCAATACAGAAAAATATGACAACTGAATTATGACAGCTTTTTGTCAATGAGATTTTGGCATGTGAGCACTATCACACACATAAGTGCACACATATGAACACACACACACACAACATCTTCTGGCTGGGAGAGCGGTTTGTCTTTTCCTGTTATGACAGGAAATGCACGCACATATGCTTCCTGACCCCGGCAGCAGGGCAGAGTTGACCCCAGACTGTATGATGACATGTCAACATGCGTGTGTTTAAACTAAAGACACAGAGAGAGAGAGAGAGAACGGCTTTGTCTTTAAAGTTTTAGCTCATTACATAAAGCTTGTAAGCTACAAAACTACAACATTACTACGACTTGTTTTTTTTATTTTTAACAGATAAGAAAATTATGCCACAAACTGACAGTTGTAAACATCCGTCACAGCCTACTCTACTTAATATTGTTGTGCACACAGTTTTTCTGTGTAGTGATGGATTATTTTCATTATCAATTACTGTGTTGATTATTGTCTTGATTAATAATTTGTCCACAACCCTAAAAAATATTTAGTTTAGGACAAACGAAAGAAGAAAATATTCACATTTAAGAAGCTGGAATCACAAAATTTGGATTTTTTTCCCTTTAGAAAATTACTCCAAATGATAATAGTTCTAAAATAGTTGGAAATGAGTTTAATATGTGGCAACTAATAGATTATAATTATTGCAGCTCAAGACATTATTAATATTATTATTATTGTTATATTTTAGGGGTGTTCACTCTTAGTTTAACCTCTTTTTTTTTAGATTTTTTTTAGAACTTTGGATTTTTTTTATGATCGCCTGGTTGTTTTTTGTGTAATTATACTAAAAGTCAGCAGCATAACTGACCTAGTGGCTGTGCAAGAAGAATATACTTTAATATATGCTTTGATTAATATACTTTGGGTATTTAAATGCTAATGTCAGCTCGCTAACATGCCCACTGTCACAATGCCGAAGTGAAGTTTAGCAAGTATGTTTTAGATCTGATCGATTATTGGTCGATGAATCAATTAACTATATATAATAATACAGAATAACAATAAATTTAGTTATACTACATACAGCAATACAGTTGAGGCTGATGGGAATGTCATTAGTGTTGCAGATGCTTTTGGTCATAAACTAAAGTGACAAATTCGAACTTTGACTTCAGATGATCTCAAAACCTTTAAACCGATGTTGATTGTGGGCTAAAATATACAATATCAGCCATAAACAATCAATAATGCTCCAAAATGTTCTGAAAATCAAAGAGTGTGTGAACAGTAATCAGCTTTTAATCCACCAGTAAATACATATTGATGTTTCTTCTCTCCAGGTGACGTTCACCAAGCGTAAATTCGGCCTGATGAAGAAAGCGTACGAGCTGAGCGTGCTGTGCGACTGTGAGATCGCCCTCATCATCTTCAACAGCACCAACAAGCTGTTTCAGTACGCCAGCACCGACATGGATAAAGTCCTGCTCAAATACACAGAATACAATGAGCCTCACGAGAGCAGGACCAACTCCGACATCGTGGACGTAAGTAACGTAAAACGTACACGAACATACACCTGAATACAAAATACCTCTTAACTTAACTTGACGAATATCAGCTGTACGTGAGCAGATACACGTTTGTGAGTTTTTCATCATTAAATCAAATCAATGCCTCTAAGAAGAAGAAGTACGATATTACTTAAAACACGTAACACAAGACACGTTACGTAAAAACACGGAAAAAAAGTCTTGCACTGAGTCTTAATTATGTACGTAAGTTTACGTAAAAACAGCAAAAGTATTTTATAGTTGGGCTGCAACTACCGATAAATCGTTGAATAATCTGACAGTTATTTATGATTACTGTTCATCAATCATTTAGCATTATCTTCACAATATCTTTATATTAAACTAAATATCTTTGAGTCAGTTTAGGCTTTTAGGCCTTCAGGAAGATTAATCTAGACTATCTAGTGATTTTACTGTTCATCAATTATTCTTTTTGGACTGTTGGTCAAACAAAACAAACAACTTCAATATGTCAATTTGGGCTTTTGGGAAAATTATTAGCAGAAAAAAATAATTCAAATAAGAATATTTTCATATCTGACGGTAGTGCTGTGCGATATGGACAAAATGTTATATCCTGATAACGATATATGTCCCGATAGAGTATTTTCGGCACCAATTCCTCTTTGGGTTCTATTTCCACTGTGTTTTCCGCCTCTGCCATGTTGTTTACATCTACGCTCCCCTAGCTAGCAGTGCTGTAAACGAGTCTTTGCAGGTGACGTAAAAATGCTACCGTAAAGTAGTAGCGTTGCTGCAGTTACATTAGCCTTCATTCATTGTTCATACAACATTAACTCACATCATACATTTGGATTATCCGACGGTCATTCCGACGTTGAGTTGTACTTTACACTGCGTACCTAAACCACAACCGTAGTAACGTTAACGTTAGTGTAGCAACGACGCTAACCTAGTAACCCACATGTTAAAATTACGATATAAACAATAGCGGGTTATAACGTACAGTAGACATTTTTATATGGCACTACGATATATTTCGTAATATTGCACAGCATTATCTGACGCTTATTTTCTTGATTAATCAATTATAATTTGGTTGTGAGTGGTAAAAAAGTCAGTCAGTGTTTTCCAAAGTCCAAGATGACATCATCAAATGTCAAATGTGTTTTGTCCACAACACAAAAATATTACTCTTAAAGTCACTGTCACAGAGGACGCAAGAAACCACTAAATATTCATATTTAAGACACTGGAATCAGAGAATTTAATCATTTTCCTTATGAATAAAGACTCAAAATTATTAATCAGCTATTAGAATAGTTGTTAATTAATGTTCAGCTCCAGAAATAATGTCCCAACTGTTTTTTTAGTGAAGTTGGTTTCAGACCCACACGTCTGTTTGTTTGTGGTTGAACCAGCACAGAGAAATACAGCGTGTACTAGACTGCAGCTTGTTCTGCCTCTACTTATGTAATAGTGTTAGGAGGACACAATAGCAAGTGTGTATGCCTCACACACACACACACACACACACACACACACACACACACACACACACACACACTGTGCACACTTTGCTAAGCGCACCATGTCACCAAGGTTAAACTTAAGCTGTCAGAAGTCAAACTGCAGCAGGAGTCAGGTGCTGTGACACTGGCAGAGAAAATAATCAGCAGTAGGTGTTTGTTATTCCTCCTGTTCCTGCTGCTCCTGCATTCAATTACAAACTGGCTTTAACCCTAACCCCTTAATATATATGTGTGTGTGTCTGTTAACAATAATCCAGTTATTATTTTAGTCATTTTTAAAGGGGAAAAAAAGATGAAATTGTCTGATTCCAGCTTCTTAAATGTGAATATTCTGTTTTTTTAGTCGTCTATGATAGTGAATTGGAGCCGGAAACATTACCAGACTTCATGAGCTGATTAGGAAAGCTCTCTCCATAATTGGCTGCAAACGAGAGCACTTTTTTTTTTCCCAACAGTGTTTCAGTCCTGGTCTTGGTCCTGGTTCACGTTTGCCCCGCATGTTATAGATGTTTCACACGTGGCTCAGATGAAAGGGTCAAGCTTCTGGAAG